>NC_138579.1:23058194-23243194 GCF_964289735.1 Phaethon aethereus
CTGGTTTGGTGGTCTATAACAGACACCCAGCAGGGTGTCTGCCTTGTTGGCCATCCCCCTCATCCTTACCCATACGCACTCGACCTTGTCATCACAATCGTTGAGCTCTATACAACCAAAATACTCCTTAACACACAGAGCCACCCCACCGCCTCTCCTTCCTTGCCTATCCCTTCCCAAGAGCTTATAGCCATGCTTGAGCAGGAGCTCAGTCTGGGTCGCCAAATTCCTTCTGGCCATGGCCTTCCAAAGCCCTTCTGTCTAGCAATAACAACATATTGTAAAATTTTCTCTTGGTCCAATATACAATATTATAATATAACTTCTATTTCCTTTGTTCTTTTTCTGATTATCTCTGAATTGGTTTGAAACACTTGATCATGCCTTTGAATAAACTTTTTGGTTCCTCTTTAAACATCATTTTGTGATCCTTCACAAAATCTTAATTTTTGCTTACGTTAGAGCACCTATTCAGCAACTGAGTTGCTTAAGTCGCTGGAGTGACTGCTCCTTCTGTGCTAGTTTTGCCTGAGATAGAGTTAATTTTCTTCACAGTAGCTAGTATGGGGCTATGTTTTGGATTTGTGTGGAAAACAGCATTGATAAAATAAATATGTTTCCGTCATTGTTTAGCAGTTCTTGCACAGCGTCAAGGCCTCTTCTGCTTCCCACCCCACCCCACCAGTGAGTTGGTTGGAGAGGGGAGGGAGAAGGAAAGAGGAGACGTTCAGAGTTATGGTGTTTGTCTTCCCAAGTAACTGTTATGCATGATGGAGCCCTGCTCTCCTGGAGATGGCTGAACACCTGCCTGCCCATGGGAAACTGTGAATGAATTCCTTGTTTTGCTTTGGTTGCTTGCGCGGCTTTTGCTTTATCTATTAAACTGTCTTTATCTCAATCCACGAGTTTTCTCATTTTCACTCTTCCGATTCTCTCCCCCACCCCACCAGGCAGGGAGTGAGCAGCTGTGTGGTGCTTAGTTGCTGGCTGGGGTTAAACCACAAAACCTTCAAACATCTCTACATTCCTCCATGTTATCTATTCAATAAAAAACCTCCTTTTATATATTTTGGGGGGGGGGGGGGAGTAGCAGAATTGATCATTCTCTCTAGTGGAACTCTTCTTTTCTCTCACCTTTCTAAACCCCTGAATTCTTTCCTGGCTCTATCTCATCATTCCTTCACTATTTTCCTCAGATTTCCATTTCCCTTGCCCTTTCCCCATGTCTTTGTCTTTTCTCATTGTGACACTGATTCACCTTTACATTTCCCTATTCATTAATTCTAGTATCACCAGTATTATCAACATCACTGTTATTGTTACTTTTTCATTTTAGCTATGAATCCTTTTTTTTTTCTTTCTCATCTTTTGATAGTCTAGAAATTCCTGTGACTTATTTTTGGAGGCACCTATTTCTCACCGGAAAGCAATTTAAAAGAGTTTGCAAAAAGAATGCATTATAAATAAAATGCAATATTATTTATATTCTTTTTCCTTGTTTTGTGCAGGCACCAGCTGCTGTTCTTGTGAACAGAGCTATTAGGAAGTTAAAAGTCTCGGAAGACAAAAAAGGAAGACATTTGAATGGAAATACATCTTTAAATCATCCTAAAAGAACAAAGCAAAAACAAAAGATAAAAATCACAAACTGAAATAGATTCCAAACAACTACGAATATGCTATTAATAACTTTGATTATTAAGACATCCAAGCCTTTGGTTAAATTTTTAGAATTTTTGGGAAGAATGAATTACTAAAAAGAATTTTATATTTGATATATTGTCCAATAATATGCTAAAGAATTTCTAAAGGGGATATTTTCTAACCTCCTATCACTCATTCAGTTGTAGCTGGCTCCCTCCTTTGTTTCATCCAAACTTTAATGTTTTTCCTATACATTCTGTGTTTATAGGGATGACTTTATTTTTGTTTCCAGGAACATTTTCTCATTTGTGAGAAGAAAATGGGACATATCTAAGAATTTTCTCATGATTCACAGCACATCATTCTTTCCTTGCTTCATAGTTACTACCTGTGCTTCCAGAAAGTAAGCCATTACCAGACATTTCAGAATTAAAAGATCATTTATTTTTGAAGTCATTGCCAAAATGTCTTTCAATTGTCTAGTTTTCTCTTCATAAAAGGCTTTCAGGTTTACTGAAAAATTAAGATTTCACAGCATTCATTGAAGAGCTTTTGAGAACGACAATATCCTGAAGATATAAATCCAATTATTTAGTTTCTATGAAATTAGCATAGTTAAAGTTGTTTTGATTCCCGAGGGAAGCTTTTTCTACATTTCTGAAAAAGGAAGGAGAACAAGATACAGTAAAACTTACAATAAATTAAGAAGAAGACAAATGTCAGACACTTGTAGTCTGGGAAAGCTTGTAAGCCATAGCCAAAACCTGTAATAGTCTCAGTTCTGAGTAAGGATCAGAGTCAAATTCCAGACCCTAAATTTTGAAAACTTCCTCATGCAAACTGAAACATTTGGGCTTTTTTTTTCCCTTTTTTTTTTTAATTGGATAGAATTTCAGGTTGTTCAAAACTTGAAATTAACTGCTTTTTCATAAGTAATTTTTACTTCCCCTAGAGCAAATCTATCAATGCATTGGATAGCAAGTAGACTTGTTAATACTTTATTCCGACGGAAAATTTTCCAGAAATTAGGGAAAGATAAACACCAGGACAGATCAATCATAAGAGAGAAACCAAACTGTTCTTATCTAAACAAATGTTCATTAAGCTCCCCAAGATTCAAACATATATCCCTACAAAGCTAGTTCTCTTTCATAAAGGTTTTTCTTTCAATTATATCTGGAAGGCCAGATATTGGGATCCTATTGAAAGGCTAATCCATCATACAATGGAGAAGACTTTGAAAGGAAAAATTACTAAAAAAACAGTACCAAGCTGAACGCTTCCCTGACCCATTTTTAACAATAACAACATTGAACACTTCTTCCAAACTATAGAAAAGGGTACATAATATGGAAAATGAACAACCTTCTGGATCTCAGACATATGAAGGAGAATACATGAAAGTTTTTACAGAAATACAGAACAAAACCCAATGATTCAGCTGGAAGGCAAGAACTTAATATATTTTGAACAAAAATAATGAAATGTAAAAGCTGAAAAAAGAGCTTAATTTATAGATGAGACATAAAGGTGTTTATTTAAAATAACTTCGTACACCTGCAATGCAAATTCAACATCTAATCTATTCTTTCTTGTTTCCTTTTAAATTTAATGGAGTGAAATAGGTCTTTCCAGGGTTTATTTGGTCAACCCTATCTGAGATATCTTTTTTAAGATGAAGTATGTTGCACCTAGAAGCAGCTGTAGTTCATATGGTAGCTGATTATGATTATTGTGTGAGATAGTCCACTTGACCATTGTCCAAATAGCTTTAGGAATGGTTCATTTCTGTAGTAACCTGCGTGTGAGAATATCTTCAGTCCTTTGAATTCTTGTATAGGCACATATGGTAAGTATATGAGTTTAAAATTAGACTACAGTCATTTCTGGAGCTGTGTGGGGAGTATGGTATCAGTCATCAATAAACTATTGGAAAAAAAGCTGTAGACCACCTGTGTGTACACTCTTTATTGTTTGTTCTAGGTCTTTAACAAAAACTTCATATTTGGATCTGAATCCCAACAAAATGCAGCTATTTTGAAGGATCAGATTTTGGTTTAACTTTAACCCTATGCTTTTTACAGGATAATAGAAATTAACTATGCATGCACTGAAATGGATCATTTTCCGTTACTTTTTTCTGGGCTGTAAAAGGGAAAAGCAATCAAGAAAGAAGGGTGTGTGCAATCCCTGAACCACTCAAGAACAACAGTTTTAGATTAAAGTCTTTTTCAGAAGCTAAGTTTAAGCTTGTGGCAGAACAGACAATGGTTCTGTTTTATCCTAAACACCACTGGCATTTTAATTATTATGAGTACATATTGATCACTGTGATTCATTGTAAGGTTTTTCTTTGCATGCTGAAGCTCAGATCTTTCTTTCCTACCAGTTTATAAAGCTATTAGTCAGGTCTTCAGCTACTGCTTTTGAGTTTAGTCCATCTTGGAAAAAGGCATCATATAATTTAAAAGAGCATGATGGCTACAGCTGTGTAAATGAGCAACCTACACATTACACATTAGGACAGAAATCCTTTTGGATGCCTCCAAAAGGCAAGTTTAAACAATTTCCTCCAGTCACCAGAGGAAAGGAGAAAAACCCTTAATGGATCTAAAGGTATTTAAACTTCAGATCTACAGGTAAACCCATTGAGCAAAGATGAGCACAGATCCAAACTTCTGCTAACGGTACATCATATTATTATTTTTTTTTCATAAATGCATCTGTTTCAGCTCTGTTAACTATAACCTCTATTTTTACAGCAGTTGGCTACTTTTTAAGGGCAAAATATTCTGTATTACAGCTTGGGCCCCTGGTGAATCATAGGGATGGATACAACTTGTTAATGATGCATAAGTTCTCAAAAAAATCCAGTGCTCTACTTAGATATATATAAACTCTAATGGCAATGTTTAAATCAGAATCTATCTCAAAATGCCTGTAGAAGCAGGAATTCTAATTCAGTGTTTTATCGCAAATAATACAACAATATAGAAATTAATAATTTAGGATGCCAGGAGAGAAAGTCCTTTGTTATAGTGTCCATTGCCCTACTTCTTCAAGCAAACCCTACCACATTCTATTTTTTGCAAACTAATCAAGATTCACATTTAAGCCAGTTTCTATGTTAGAAGACTGTTTCAAAATCTCACTTTTCTGATAGCTAAAAACTTCTAATTAGTATCCATTCTGAACTGACTTATGTGCAATTTACACACCTTTGATCTACACATAGACAAAATAAACAGGTGCTTGGACAGTAGATTCTCAGGGGCAGTAAAACGACAGACAACTCTGCCTATACCAAAACCTTAGAAAGTCTTTTTCTGCTGAAGGAGATGCATACAGAACAAATTATCAAGTCAGTGTACATAATTCTGAATGTACAGTATTTGCATATCCATCTCATACCCTTTGTGTCATTTATAGCCAGACAATAAGACAGCAAGATAACCCTGTTTCTGAGTGAATGCTAAGCATAATATTCACATGCCCGTTTTGTAGTAGTTGTTGAACCTTGCTGCAGAAAATGCTGCCAGTGCGCAGAAAATGCAACAGTGCATAGGAGACAATGCATTCAAACAGTAGCTATCGAGATTATTATTTATTTTACCATACGATTGCCATATTTAGAAAAAAAGGAGGTAACATTTATTATCTTTCTGTAGTTCACTTGTATGGGTAGTTCACTAATCATGTATCACAAATTATTATTGGCTGTTTGACACTCAATTTTGTGAAGTTAATTGACTCGGTATTATATTTGCCTTTGTAGTGCTGTTCTGCTTCTTTCCTTTATCTCTAAAATGCTCTTCTGAAATTGTATTTTTGCAACTCCAAAGTGCCTTACTCTTTGTGAAATCATTTTGCAAATTAATAAATCATTCAGTGGTAATTTCTGTCTTTATAATGGGTTTTCTTCAAAATAGACAGCTGAAACATTTCAAAACATTGAGCGTGAGTCTCAGAACATAATAACATTTAAATTATTCTGAAAGTTCTGCATCTTAAACTTAATGAGGATAGAACTGGTTCATTACTAGGGTAACAAACTAATCAGTGGATAACCTGATCAGTTAAAAAATATATTCCTTAGAGAAAGGATGTCTAAAAGTTCAATTGAATGTATGCTTTGTTAGAGTGAAACTTAGTGACTTGAGGAAAGTATGATGGGGTTTTACAACCTGCTATTTGCTTTGGCTTACTAAATGACCAGGAACTGCTGGCAATAATAAACATAGTTACCCTGTTCTAGATACAGTTTTGTAACACCAGTGTCAGCTTAACATTAAAGCTCTTCTGAACCACCGATTCCTAAGATCAAATCTCAGTGAGGAAGTAATGACTTATTTAGAAGAGGGAGTGTCTGGAGTGCAAATTTCGTGCTGATCTGAAAGTTAGGTTGCAGATTATTACAAGCAGTTTGGATTAAAAGGAGGATTTTGTTTGTTTCTTTGTTGTTTTTGTTGCAACATCGCCTTTTCAGCTGCATACTGGTTTGTCACCTCCAAACCTTTCTTAACATAGTGGAAAGAAACAAAGTGAAGACCACTCCAGCTACTCCCAAAGTACGAATTCAGGCTTCAGAGACAACATATGTTCAAGTGGCCAAATAAAATCAGACAACCTTCCTTGAGTCAAGGAAAAAGAACAGAAATCAAAGTTAAATATTCCCCTTGAGGGGACAGAAGAACGATGTCCTCTGAGGGCTGGTGAAAAAAAGAATGAAAAGGATAAATGCTTTAACTCTGAGTGGAGGTTAGTTTTAATAGGTTTGAAACGCTAAGATCTTGTGACACTATAAAAGTGAAATATGACAAAAGTTTTCTCACTGGGCATACAGGCCAATGTCAAAAATGTCAGTTCTCAAAGCTCACCTGAAGGTAAGCTGTCGACACTATACTGGCTGCTTGTTTTTGTTGAGGAGGAGAGAATAAACAAAATAAAAATTTTCATTGATGCAGAGGGTAAATGATGTAGGAACCCAAATGCTCTAAACTGAAATAACTTTGACAGTCACAGCACAAATACTGAAAAAAAAAAATCAATGTATGTAAGTGAAAGCTCTCGATAACAAGGCACATGCTTCCACACTTGAACCGAAAGAAAATATTCTAGCATTATTATCCCTGAAAGGGGGAAAGGGCAATGAAAATGAGTTCTGATTCATTGCAATAGGAGAGAGGTCTATCCATGTCCAAGAGTCAGTGTATTGTAGTAGAACTCTCTCCAGTATATATTAGGAACATCTAAACATAGAAGTGTATCATGGAATGCAAGTTCCACTAAAACAGGCAAGGGCAAAAATCTGCACTGAACAAAAAGATCCAGTGGACCTGGAATTAATCTTTATTACAGTTTAAAAAATAAAAAAGCTCATGAGGAATGCTTATGAGGTAAGGGTATTGATCCCTGTTAGGGTTATTCAGTTTTAATTTCCAGCAAAGCTCATGTTGGCATATGGTGTATTTTGGAACATAAGAACTCTTCCCTGAATTAACTAATTTATTTGCTCTTCATTTATTTTGGCTAAGACCAGTTCAGTGCATGATTCTTCTAAAGCTTCATTAGCACTTCAAAAAAGAACAGGTGAAATATTCACCTGTTACAAATACCTGAGTTGATAAAACTATCTGTCTTATAAATGGATCGTTAGTTTTGAAAAGGCTTTTCGTATCATGTGCACTTTGACAGGAATTGACTAGTATCATTCCACACTTCAGTCCAGCTTCTGTGAGAGTAGGGATAGCAATTTAAATGAAACATAACTGTGAGTATTGTGATATATATTTACCTTTTAAATGTCTGGTTTTGGTGTTGGTTTTTTTTAAATATTCTAATTAAACCTGGGTACTTATATCACTGTTGAAACTTTTTTTTCCTGTTTGATGTGTTATTGGTCTCTAGATTTACTAGTGTCATGTTACTCTTGATCCATAACAAGAAACCTGAACATAACAGCAATGAGTAGCAGTCAGAAGGCAAAACTGCTTCACACTTTCAAGTAAATATAATTGTTAGTAATATTTGGAAAACATTGAAGACACACATATTTCAGAAATTAATTAAAAACTACGAGATATTTTCAAGCCATCAATAATGTAATAGCTGAAAAAGAAACTGGGAAGTGAGTTCTCCATGGGTACTTGTATGAATACATTTGAAAATCACTCTCTTTAGTCCATGACTTTTAATTAGGGCTGAAGAGAGCAGAGTGCATGGGAGCCTTTTGCACTAATATTTAGCTTACAGCTAAAGAGTTTGTTCCTGGTAATAATTCAAATATTTTTAAATCTGAATCCCAGATAAGATGATTTAACCACTGTGAAATGAAATGTTTTTATTTCATTGCCACTGAATGATGGAATGTCTTTCTCCACTATAAGAGTGCTTTCTTTTGCTAGGGCTATGAGCACAGAATTATAATAAAAACGCAGAGAAGAGGTTGTGCAGCAGCGTTAGTGGAGCCAGTGTGACTAACTTTACTGTTTTTACCATACCTTTTGCACTCAGAGTAAATGCTTATATTGACTGATACAATGGTCTGTGTAAGTTTTATCATTGTATACAAGGTTGACCATATAAATTGCAAATAGACAGGACAACCCGAAGAGTTGACCAGACAGTATGAAACAGCTATAACTGACTAACTACAAGCACCTGAAGGAGAACTTTCTGGGCACAAGGCCACTTCTCTGATATTTAAGGTGCTAAATTTGTATCTGTGGTATTGGCTGTGCTCCCCTTCCTCCTCCTCACACCTCAGAGGCAATTGTGAGACTCCATACAGATTTTCCAGCTCTAAGACAGCTCAGCATGATCCTCAGAAATAGGAAGGTTCATTGATCTTCAGTGGGCTTGGTCTTCTGTATGACTTTGGTGGAGCTTTTCCAGTAGAAGCAGAGTACTTGCGTAATTTTTTGGCTGTGTAAAAAGTTTTGCTACTGTTTCATTTCAAAGGGAACCTGAATACAAAGAAGTAAGGTGTATCACAACTCAAATGTGGGCTCAAAGTTACTAGTAGCCTTAAGGATTTGTAATGGGAGATAGGCAGAATTTCTATGCTTGGCTAATTCAGATTTAGTCTTTAGTTTGTCATTTACCTCATCTGTGTTTTTCCCTTCTGTTCTTTACTTCAGTAGACAAATATATCAACCGTGAAGAATTATATTTAATTTTATTCATACCTGTTTTGATATTTAGTAAATACATATCTTTCCTTCATTTTCTTCCCTGAAATCCCCATGTTCCTGTGGCATTCTAGCTATGCCATATGAAAGGGTATTTCTATCATGCCTTCATTGTCATTTTTCCTGGACAGCAGTTCATCATTGCTGAAGAATCCAAGTTAATTATTCAACATATAGCTGAGCTATACAAACTTCAGGTACATACAAAAACCAGCGTGCACTACCAAATAAAAAGCCTTCCCTGTAGCATTAAAACTCTTTTCCATGTTTCTTGCTAGAACACAAAGAATAAGGGAGAGATAGAGGTAACAAATTCCTCAGCTTCAGAAATCATCACTTGGGTTTTGGCTTGCAAACATGAACTATAGTTTTCTTATGTTGTTGTCTTAAGAACATATCCATCCCTGTAGTGTACATTAAGTATGCAAAGGAAAACATGGCATAGAAGAGGGCCCTATGTTGTTCTTCTGCTTTTAACAGGTGTTAAAGAAACTAAAATGGTGTTACTGTGCATTTAAGTGGAGCTAACTCAAGTATCAGTTTCAAATGCAACCAGAGCAAGGCAGAAGAAACCGTGTCAGAAATTCTGGCTCAGAGTGATTCTCTGCAGTGTTACGTACTGCAGGTGCCACGACTACAGCTCATAAACTCTGCAGCTGTCATTCCTGCTGAAGAAGGATCAAAGAGAAGAAAGCTGAACAGAAATGTACAAAAATTAAAATTAGAAGTATTTATGAACAACCAAGTCCTAGACGAAGTTCCATTTATATTTAAGACTCCTTATTTATTTTAATTGACCCTTGTTAGATAGAACTGTTTATCAAATATAGAGATGTGTAACAGCTGCATCTCCCCGACCGCATCAAGGGTTGAAAGGGTTTATGGAGTAACTGCATCTCACTTCCAGGAGGGCCCTTCTAGTTCATGTATAACTTCATGAACTGTTTGGGGATCCATTTTACCCAAGGAATTAGTGTAAGGATCTGGAAGAATCCAGACCTTTAGAGTTCAATATAATCATCCCACTCAAGATTAAAACACAAACGAGGTTATGTATCGGTTGGGAAGACTCCACGCTTTATTGGCAAAGAAAGGAGTGAGAGAGAGAAAGGGAAAAGACAGCAAAGACAGATGTTAAGCAGGGGATACTCAGAACCATGAGGATCCGAGCGATGTCTCACACAATACCATGAACCCATCCCTCGCTGGCGGGAATTCCGCCCAGCCAGCCTGATCACCGCCTGTTATACCTTTTCATTCCCGCCTTTTTACTCCGGTTGCTGGGGGAAACGGCACGTCTCACACGTCCCTCAGTGCCCACGCCACGGTCGCGAGGTGCCCTGGGTAGCACACGCCCCTGTCCCCTCCCACCACGTGCGAGTGGCGCCGGGAGCGGCGGCGGGAAGCGCTGCGTGACACGGGAGGTGGGCGAGGACGTGTTTTCCGTGGGGGGTGGTTGAAGCAGCGCGTCCGCACAGGTTGGTCCCAGTCCGCCACAATTAGAAATCTCTATGGAGAGGCATATGGATTGTTATTTTTACCTTGTGGTGGTCTTTGCAAATTAAATGTACTCCAAAATATTGTTTCCATTTTTCTGCCTGTTTTCTTTCTGCTGTAAAATCATCTCCTTACTGACCCTGAGTTTACAAATACATTCATGCCTGGTACGTGAGAACTACCTTGCTAGCTTTCTTCTTTCTTGTTCTTTTTCTCTCTCTTTTTTTTTTTTTTTTCCACTGGCACATTTAATTAGTGCGCAGTGCACTGGACCATCACAGAAGTATATAGAATTCCAATGGAAAATAAATTCATTAAGGTCAGCGTTCTTACAAACTGTAACAAGCAGCTGATTAATATTTGCAGTTCTTATTATGTCCCATAGTGTTACCAGTACAAACCCATATGGACCATAATTTCAAACAACTTTTCTCCCATTCTTCATAATCTTGCAGTAAATAAAAAGGGGAAAACAATAAACACACCAGTATTTCAAAAATAGTACCATCTTTTTTACTAGTGGCATGGTTGCTTACAGAAATGACAGATACTCATGTGAACAAAAACCAACTCATAAAGAACATTTTCATACCAAGAATCAGTATGCAAAAGTGCAATCACAACACTGCTTGTGTGCCTCTGCATATAATAATACTTTCCAGAGGGGCGGGAAAACAATCTTACAAAATACCCTTGGGATCTGATTTTTTGCAAATAAAACACAAGTGATCCCTATGGTGCCTCTCAGTATAGTCCTAACTGAAAGGCCAATTAGCTAGTATTTTAGAGATGCTTTCAAGATGTTTTGATTTTTGCTAACTTTGTAAAACGGTCTTTCTGCAGAGCAGCCTGATTGCACTTCCAGCTACAGTTGATACGAAAGTTTCCTTCAAAATATTTCTGACAGAAATTGTAAAGCAGGAATCTTCCATATTCATACATTTTTCTTGCAGGTTTATCACTACAGCTAATCACTGACTAATCTGAAGATTAGCCACCTACAGGTGACAAAGTGAGTTACCTGTGAGTTTTCAGAAGCTTGTGTACAGTAAAAAAGAAGCATCCGTTTCAAAGCTAAAAAGCTATGACATGATTAACTGCTCTGATACCCCTCACGATTTCTGGATACCAAGATACTCCTTGCTATCTGCAGCCTCTGGCTTTCTGTGGTTTTGTGCGCCTGCTACAGCTCATCCCTTTCTTTCTCCCCACCTGGAGGGCAGATTCTTTATCAGATCGTTGTGCTTTGAAGTATGGTGTTTTATTTTGTACAGTCTTGTCAGAATAGATATGGCTGAAGAGACACAAACCTAGTTGTTATTCCTGCATTTTACTTAATGTGGGGAGGGTTGCTTGCTTGTTCATTTGTTTCACAAATCATGGAATAATTTAGCTTGGAGGTGACCTCGAAAAGTGACTGATCTTCATTTAGCCTTCTGCACTTTGGCCTGAAGCCAGCCAGCTGTCCCAGCCTCTCCTCATAGGTCATATATTCCAGGTCCCTGATCATCCCAGTGGACATCCACTGGACTCATTCCTGTCTGTTAACGCCTGTCTTATTCTGTAGGACCCAAAAGTGGACACAATATTCCAGATGTGGTCACACAAGTGTTGAATAGAGAGGAATAATAACTTCCCTCAACCTGATGGCTGAACTCTTGGTACGTCAACCCACTATGTAGTAAGCTTTCATCCCTACAAGGGCACATTGCTGACTCATATTCAACTTCTTGTCAACCAGGACACTTAGGTCTGTAATGCAAAGCTGGTTTCCTGCCAATCTGCCACTAGCTTCTACTACTGTGTGAAATTCTTTGAATTTGTTGAATTTCATGAGTTTTTTTTCAACCTATTTCTCCAGTCTGCTGAGGTCCCTTTGACTGACAGCCCTCCACAGCATATTGACCATTCCCTCCCAATTAGGTGTCACCTGTGAACTTGCTGAAATTGCACTCTGTTTTGGCACCTGGTTTAATAATGAAGATATGAAACAGCATTGACCTTTGAGGAATGTCATTCATAACTGACTTCCAGGCAGACTTTGAAATTTTGATCACTACTCTTTGACCTTTCATTCATTTTAATATCGAAAAGGGAAACTTTCTGCAATCTCAGAGAAATACTGAAAACCTCATTTGACTTTGCTCATTTCTTCCAAAGAAACCATTTGCAACAAAAGTTATGCCAGATTTACTCCATTTATATATAATACAAATACTGGAAAGGGAATTTGCACAAAGAGTAGGCAAGGCCTACTAATTAATCAGGGTTTGCATGGACCCTCCATCCTCGAGTGGATTCTACTTTGTACAACAGAATGAAGCGTTCTAGATACTTGTTAATTTTTGTTAGTAATATTAAGTCCTGAACAAAATAAACTTAGCTGCAGTGTTCCCTGCTTCCTTGAGAACGTTCTCTCAGAAGCAAAGAAATTTTAAAGAAGCTCTGACATTGTGTTTGTGAAGGAATAACTCATTTCACTGCTGAGCTCTTTCATGTTTTATTTTCAGCTGAATCAGTTCATCTAAGACAATATGTCTCCCTAGAAGCCTTAATTAAAAGTGGTCAAACTTGAATGGACAGATAGGACTGAGTAGGGCAAAAGCATTTCCAAACTGGAAGTCTCAGAACAGGATTTCTGACAGCAGAAGACTTGGGAGGAAAATACAAGAACTCTGAAGTAGATAGATATGAGATAATTTATCCTATCTACATTTTCTTTTCATGTATCATAGTCAGGAATGAGTTTACAGTTTGAAGCATGAGGCTCAATATCTCATCTTATTACATTCTTGAACTCAAAAATTTTGGTGGTGAAAGTTCTTCAGTGCAGCCACACAGTACATAAAATACAATTCTTTCTCTGTGAGTATTTGAACTTTCTCATTTTAAGTGAATGCTCCTTTATATGTCTGAAGGTATGAAGTACATACTCCTGCAGAACATGTCTCTAGACCACTCGTATATATTTTAATGAAAACCTTCTTATTTCTTTCTAGGCAAATATTCTAATATTTTTGCTCTTTCTTCATAGAGTTTTTTTTTAAGTCACTTATATTTTCTGAACTGTTCACACAGTTTTTTTGTGAGTTGCAAGGGCCAGACTGCACAAATATTCCAGGTAAGATTTTAACTGTTAGTTTATTTAAGATCACTATAAAACTTTTGGGGTTATTCTTTATCACATTCCCTATGTAATCTAATATCCTGTTGAAGGAGCCTTTTCCTGTTATAGTCATATTAAGCATGGCTTCTTTGCAGTTTGTAGCAAACCCTTTTATTTTTATAACTCTGACACCTAATAATGGAGAAAACGGAAGTTCCTAGTGACTAAAATATGCAGTTGATGACAGATTCCTGAATCCTGATCTGGATAAGAAACGGAGTCACTAAAAAGCAGTGCTGCTATTGACAATGAATCAAAACCGAATATCAAAAGTCAAGAAAACCATAAGCGGAAATATGGTGCTAAGTATGCTATAAAGACACAATATGTATTATATACTCTACATTAGGCATGTACTTGCTCACTTAGACCCTGTCCAGCAAGAGAGGATTGTTTTTACTTGAAGTCAGGAAAAATCCCTTAGCTTTCCTCCTTTTTAAATTCAACATGAAGAAAAGACAGACAGACAAACTGGAGTACGCATGATTCAGATAAATATCACATGGGCTAGGAAAGTACTAGGAGTAATTTAAGCAGATTTCTTGGAATGTTACTCTTTCAAGCATATAGTCCCTCACATTTCCATGATAATTTCCTTAGGGAACTTGGTTTTAGTTTTACAGCAGTTTAGTTGTTTTCTTTACTAATCACAAGAAGACATGCAGAACATTTTCTGTCCTGTTCCTTGTTTTCTGTACTGAGGATCTGTGCTGTCTTCATTGTGTCACAGTGCCCATTTACTTGGATTATTGGAAAGGTAAGAATTACTGCTAATCAAATGGTTTTATTTTATCCACGCAAGAATTGAATTTAAGTGGAATATTAGGCTATCATTGCATAATTTATCTTTTTTCCTCTTGAATCAAAGATGGATCTAAATTACATATTTGAATTTAAACTATTCAACCTCTAAAATTAAGTAAATTCATATTTGAAGAAGTATCTGAATAGTGCTGCCAAAGGCTCTTTTTGTTACCTGAGGCCCAAGAGTTAACCAAGTAGCCAGATGGGAACTTAGAGATGAAAAAAGACAACAGTTTAAAAAAGGACTATTAGTGGAATGTCTGCATGCTTCTATATGGAAAGAGGAAAAACAGGAGAAGCACAACTTTGATTATACTGGTAAAAACCCCAGCAGCTATACAGGATGTAGCCACAGTTAAAGCAGTAGATCTACTATAAAAAGGAAAGAGAGTAAAAGCAAACATGGTAAACAGGTACTGAAAGGGACTATTTTGTTTGTGCAACACTGAATGGGGTTAGAACTGCTTCAGATGTGTGAAATAGGCCTAACGGATGAAGACTTTCCTGTAAATTACTAGGTAAATTCAGGATAAAAAGTAATCCTGCTATCTCATAAAGATCCATAGCAAAATCAAACCTTACATAGTGAAGTATCATAGGGTACAAAATAAACAACGGAACAGGGAAAACCAACTACATATCTCTTCATAAAAAGACAAAACAAGCTAACAGTAGAATTAAGACACAATATGAATCATTAAATAACAAGGCTCTGAGACATAAAAGAAAGGCTGTAACATAATTCATAAAAAAGTCTTTTCATCATTTGTTTATATATATTTATTATATCATTGATTAACTTGGTAATTTTGTAGCTTTATTTATTTTCATAAAATTGTTTGAAGGCTAAAAAAAGAACCAATATAAGCTTTTATACACCACAATATGATCTGTAAGTTTCTCAAAGACTTTTTTGTATTGAAGTGATCAAAAATTGTTTCTTCTACTTCTCAGTCAGACAGTTACTAAGTACTAGGAAGAAAGCCTTTATATCTTGATATTGGGCTTAGCCACTCTGACAGGTTAGATCATGAACTGAATAGGTCTTTGGTCTAACATGGTATGGCTGTTCTTATGTGACAAAATACTGCAGGCTCCAAACAGGCTTGAAAATAAAATCTTTGTACAGTTTCTCAGTAAATGTTATTTTCGACTTCACTTGTAGCAAATTATTCCTTTGTAGTCTTTTCTTCCACTTTAATTGAAATTATTTTGTCTATAGCTTTTTATTTTTTCATCTAGCTTTTTGTCTGTTAATCCAATACAGGTAAATTATTGATGACTTTATCTTTCTCATTCATCCTCTGAAATGGAGTCAGAGAACAGTAATGTCCAAGCGAATTAACTACAGTCAGCTTAATTATGAAAGGTTGCAGAACTCTCCAACCTTATTTCAAGAAGTAAGACAAAATTGTCTGATTTACATGAAGTATCCAGACAAAGCCTGTACCAGGAATACCAGAAAGGGAAAGCTGGAAAGTATTGATAAGTTTTACAGCCAGAGCTCAAATGAAAAGCGTCATTCTCAGACATCTTCTGAAATACTTATGCATGTTTAATTAAATTTCTGTTTCACTTACTTTTTCAGATGCGTAGTGTTGCATCAGAGTCAGATGCCTAACACACTTTACCTGCAGTAGTAATGCTGGTTGTTTTTTACCGGACTTCTACTTTTCTCAAGGACATTTGTGTCCTACCAAAATGCAAAGCACTATGGTTACTTTGTTCCCTAAGAGCACGTACATGATTATGAGTTGCAGCAGTTTGTCATTCAGTAAATGGTTGTAAATAAGCCACATGGCTAACACTGACAGCTACTAAAAAGGCAAATCCACCACGAGGCCTGTGATAGCTTTAGTACCTATCTAGATTCATGTTTCATTTAAAGGACTTCTGCAGACTTTTTTTTTTTTTTTAAGTTAGTGATAGAGAGGTATTGGTGGAGGTAGTTTCATGTACTGTGACTGACAAGTGTGGAATTTAAAGTCTTTTCTTTGCCTATATGCAAGGATTGGCATGAATAGTTGTGTTTCATCTGACCAAGTTTTCTCCACACCAATAGGAAGATTAGTTCTGAGAGACAGGAAGTACCTCAGCAGCCTATAAAATGTTTTTTCTAGAATTCTTCCCCAAACCCTTAAACATACTGATATTTTGATAGCATTGATCCCTTTGGCTTGGTTTGAACCAACAGAAGCCCACAACCTAGAAATGTAATGCAGCTGACTTCTGTCTTAATCAACTACTTTCAGGGTAAGAACTTTCTTTTTTTTTTTTTTCCTTCACATTCCTTTGAACAACAGCATTCCAGTCAAAATTACAATCGTGAAAATGCCAGTGGCCACAGTCTGCACTCCTCTCTGAGTTCTCTTCTGAAACTGGACTAGCTCAAGATTTCTGCAGGCAACTTGTAGAGTATCTTTGCCTTTATATGACTGTGAACATATAAGAAATGGCCATACATTTATTTAATTTGCATGGCACCACTCTTTATATATGTCACTTTTAGAAGGGTTGGAAATGGTTCCCTGAAAACAGAAGCAAAATGTCTATCCAAGTCAGTTCGACACTTTAAAGGAAGAGAAGTGTTCAAGGATCTTCCACCCTGGACTTCGCAGTCTGTGTCCATGGCAGCAAAATCGGGTAAATCCTTTCAGGAATCTCACTCATTCAATTCTAAGCCTATTAATAGCTACCTCTGAGTGGCAAAAGACTTGTTACTTGAAATAGAACATGTTTTACTTTCAAGATGGAAACCTTTGTATCACTAAAGAAAGGTGCCTCAGTGTATAAAGGCATTTAGATACCCTCAAAAAAATCACCTTCTCAATCATTATCCCAGGAAATGGAGCGCAGTTTCAAAGAAAAAGAAGAAAATTTTAAAAGAGGGAGAGAAAAAGGAGAGAGTGTTCTTTCATTTTCTAGGAAGGAGTGAGCCCAGAGACAAATTTCCATGAACCATGGAAGAACAGTTCATTTAAGAATGGAAGTTAAGCCAATGCTGTGGAAGTGATCCATGGCTGCCCTACCAAGTAGTTTATGTGACAAGAAATATTCATTCTTTTCCTCTGGTGAAGCATAGTTAGGTCATTCTGTGCAAAACTTAATGCCCCATTCAGATACAAAACATTGTTTTATTGTCTTAGACAAGAAACATGAAGCAGTAAACTTTATCTCTTAGTGAATAACTATATGTAGTCCTTCCTTATGCATTATTTAACATTGATCAAATCACTGTGAACATCATAACCCCTTTGTCATCACAGTTTTGCCTGTGCATAAGCTCCTTTCTTTAGAGGGGAAAATGCAATACTGCCTGCAAATTAATGCTCAGTGTCAAAAAAACTCAAAATGGTTGTTTGAAATCCACTTAGCTCATACCATGAAACTGGTAAGCTTGCATAAGCTTGAATGAACATAAAACATTTTTGCTTTACATACAAAAACAACAAAATATGGGCAGACATGCGTTAGCATTTTTGTCCTGATTGGGGCCATGGTAACCTATTATGTAATTGTAGCAAACACAGGTAAACAGTCAAACGTTGGCTAGGAAATAATGCAAAAAGACAAAGTAAGCAAACTGTTAAAAAAAATTATAAAAATAAGCCCAGGTAAACTCAAATCTATGAGGGAAAAATCTCCACTATGAAGAACGTATTCTTCCCAGAAAAGGTGTCGGGATACTGACGATTGACAAATTCCTTTTCTATTCTTGAAGTAGATTGAAACTGTTTATTTCAGGACCCAGAACAGTGGAAAGGGCAGTATAAGTCCAGAGAAAAAATTATTTTGATTAGACTGTTAAAATTTAAATTAGACTAATAATAAATCCTTAGTTCCATGTTAAAGATGTGCTCTTTGCTCATGACAAGATTCTGAGTGTAAAACTCTTTCAGAGTGAAGTGCTTGGAACTGGTAATTAGCATAAACATTTTAGAATGTTTACTGTCTACCCCCCAAAAATGAAAGAAGGTATGATGACTTTTAAAATACCTCAAGTACTCAATTTTAACTCCTTCCTTGGTATTTATGGATAGTGTTGATGTATGATAAAATGGACGTAAATGGCTCAGGAACAAAATCAAGCTGGAAACTGGGAAAAGATTGCAAGCTGTAATTGTTTTCTAAATAGGGTGGTTCAGACAAGAAGCTAAAACTTTTTGAGATTGTTTCAAATAAATTTATCAAATGGATAGTTTGTCAATATAGAAATTATAATGTAGGTAGTATTTTCAGCCTGTAATGTGTCTGTAGATATTTGATTTTTGTTAACTCTGGGTACATAATGAAAGAAGAACTAAATGATGTTTGTTTATCACGTTTTTATGTCATATTTCTATTTCTAACCCTATGCTTCAGGACCTCCAAAACTAACTTCTAGGGAAAATAAGGATTCCTCTCCACCGCCCCCCACCCCCCATGCACAGCTTCTGTGGGGAAAATAAAAAGAGAAAAATTGTCTCTTGAAGCATTAGAGTTTTCTATAGCTAAGGCCAAGAGAAGCTGTGTTAATTATCCCAGTGGAATTACACTTCTTGTGTTCCTTATTAGGTGTGCTTTGCTTATTTAGCTTTAAATGAGATTGCCAGAAAGGCAATAAGGAACAAATTCTATCCAGTTCCAGTTGTCAATAAAAATAGCTGTGTTTTCATTTCATGATTTGCATTTCTCTATATCATAGAATGTAGTCTACTTCCAAGGATCTTTTGGGAATTTTTAGGAATGAAGAACAAGGAAGATGTTTTTAATGTCTTCTAGGTTTTGCAATAAAACAGTTTTTTCCAGAAAGAATGAAGGAAGTACTTGCTGGTTTCTGGGAGGAAATTCTCAATGAACTTGCATGGGAACTGCTGGCAGCTCTATACTCCCGTGTTTTCTCGGTGCACCACTTAGAAATGTAATTACTAAATTAGTACACAGACTAGGGGAAGTTACCTGTGTAAAATAACAATCAGTGGCGTGCACATGTTCGGCTCAGACCCACCCACTTTAAAACACGTTATGTATATAAACAGCAGCTAAAAATGCCTGACACTCTCCCTTCTGTGTCAGAATAAGGGTTCACCTTGCAGTGTGCTTCAATTCAAACTCTTTGAATACTGTTTAAGTGGTTGGATGAAATAATTGTTTCTCCTTCATTCTGTTGTTTATCCACTAGAACCAAGTAGCAGAGGCAAGGTGATAGGGCAGATAAAATATTCCTCTCTCTTCATGATCTTAGAAACCATTTTCACAGAAACTTTTTGTGAGATCAGTTACTGTGTCAGCCAAATACATGCCAAACAGCAAAGACATATCTGTCCAATGCCTTTTATTCTTCAAAAGATGTACAAAGAAGCTGGGTTTTTTAACTGTAGTTAGGCTCTTAGAAAAATAAGGTCTCTAAAGTATTGAACTGAAACCCCAGAAATTAATACAGCAGTATTTGACAGAAAATTTGGATTTAGCTATCAATCCAGAGCTGCATTTATCAGCAATATTGTAATGCTTCTACATACCTATACTTACCTTAGATCATTTACATTCTCTCAAGAAGAGTTGCTTAAATACCTTGAGTGTATTCACACAAAGGGGCAACCAGTGATCATTACTGTTAAGACTGTTCTAATAACATGCAGATAGTTATGGCAAAGATCATATAAAAATGCACAGTAAAAAACAGACTGAGATGAATATATTTAACTGCACAGGGCACTGAAGACTTAGGGTGAATCCATCTCTTTCTCTTTATGCCAAGCAGCTGCTAAAAGTCCTGGACACTACTGTTGCTTATCTGCAAGGTGCTCTGGTAGTTTCCAAATGCTCGTGCTTCACAGCTTTCATAGAAACATAGAATGTAAAGGGCTGCTCTCAATCCCTTCATCCCCCAGCCTGTATTGGTACTGGGGGTTGCCCTGACCCAGGTGGAGAACCCTGCACTTGCCCTTGTTGAACCTCATGAGGTTCACACAGGCCCATTCCTTCAGCTTGTCCAGGTCCCTCTGGATGGCATCCTGTCCCTCAGGTGTGTCAACCGCACAACTCAGCTTGGTGTCATCTGCAGACTTGCTGAGGGTGCACTCGATCCCACTGTCTATGTCATTGATGAAGATATTAAAGAGCACTGGTACCAATACGGACCCCTGAGGGACACCGTTCGTCACCCATCTCCATCTGGACATTGAGCCATTGACTGCTACTCTCTGGATGTGACCATCCAACCAATTCCTCACTCACCCAACAGTCTCTAGTCAATTTATTAATCTCCATGTCTTATGTATTAGCACAGTGGCTGCCCAGGAAAAACACTACCCCAAATCCATTTCATGTGGCAAACTAAGGAAAAAGAAAAAGAATAACAAATGGACAATCTGATGTTCATTTTTTTCAGCTGTGGTATAGTACATAAAATAGGAGACTTTTTAATAGTGGTTATCAAATAAAATGTCTACCATTTATGAAAACCTACTATATTTAACAGTTATAGTTAAAACATTGACATGTTATAGGCCACAAAAGAACTTCAGTAACAGGTGTAAATCCAAATGATATGACCAGGAATTTTAAGTAAGATAAGGTGTTCAGGAATATCATCTTCAGTCAGGGTTGTTTTTTCTTTTAGGGCTAAAAGGCACATCATTGTGAGTGTTTCATGAATACATCAAACCGATTTTCCACCTCTACTGAACAATATTAAAGAATGGGAAATTACTGAAAGTGTCTTAAATCATTCAAATTTTCATCTAAATCTTAAACCGGACACAAACCAATTAGTTCAAACAGTCAATGAGAAACAAACATCCTTTTTTCAATATTTTTAGCCATTTGAAATTTACAATGTTCCAGATAAATCAGAATAGTCTTATCTTTTTCCAGTTTTCAAGACTGTATTTTCCTGATTAACGCTAGGCAATGCTCATGTAAGTTTAATATTCAGGCAAGATGTTCATTCTTTTCTCTTGTACCCAGCATAAATTTGGAGTCACTTTCTCTGTTCCCTCTATTTTAAGCCAACTTATTTTAAAATTTCCCCCAAACGTGTCACAAACTTGCCTCATATATTGAAAGTGCTACATCTCAAAAACAGTTAGCTACATCTAATCTAAAACATCTAACTCTGCAGTTACCAGCCAGTTATCATTAAAATGTCAGCCAAAACACTTAGCAGCTGGCACTCATTACATGCTAATATTAGCCATCTAAAAGTTAAGCATTTTGCTTAAAGCAGCTTACTAAACACCCTAGTAATAGAGGTATGGGCAGATAACAACTCATGTCATGACTTAGATGTCTATGTCTCTCCAGTGATTATAAAGGAAAACAAGTAAGTGAAATAGCTTAGATGAGATGCTTAACTTTTGATAGGTAATGCTAGGTAAGATTAATCCTTTTTCCATTATCTATTATTTTTCCAGAAATTTCTTTCTAAGAAACTTATTATGTTGAATCTGACTTTGTACCTTCTATGTACACAGGGAATTTGCACATTGATTTAAAAATTTAATTAGCTTTTCCATATAGTCTCCTGCTTGCCTACAGCAAAATATAAATTCCTCACAAAACAATCTAGAATGAGTAAAAAGATGCTGTAGCATCTATTTCCAATGGAGTTACACCTGCTTCAAATATCAAGCCACAGTTACTTTGTTTTTTTTTAAATTCATTTGGAAACATATTAGCCATTTCACAATAAGCCAAGCAGCATGGAAAAAACTTGTTGGAGTCATACAAGCTAATGCCTAAATTAAGAGTTATATAGCTCTCTCAGTATGGTACTAATTAGTGTTGCCTAAAGAATCACCCACATGCACCTACTGTAATTTTGTAATTTTGCCTGATGCTACACTGCCTGGCAAACTGCAGTTCTTCCAGAACTACTTCAGTGATGTCTGTCCCACATTTTGCAGTACAGAAATGCCCACAGGCACATGTAGAATGTCAAAAATAAGGAATCTGGATTGAAGCTATGGGAGGGGTGACTTCGGAAGCTTTCAAAAGAACTGAACAGATTCATTCTTCAGTTTCTGCTCTGAAAGACAGTGCAGTCTTGCTATGCTGTTCTGTCACTCAGGGATTTTCCTGTATGGAAAACACTATTACATTTAAGTCATTATTATCCTTTCCAGAGTCTTTCCCAGGCAAAGGTATTGCCACACTTCAAATGCCCTCAGGGATCTTCAACTCTAATTATTTACATGAGTGAGATTTTAGGACACTACGAAAGATTTTACATGTCTGAAGGAAGCACGTTGTAAAGTTTTTAAATGCAATACTGTGAGACTTCAAAAAAATTCCCACCAAGTGAGACCTGGCAATGCTAGCTCAGTCAAAGAAAACTGGAGAAAGCTGTAATTTTCACTTTAACTCTGGATGGTTTTGCTTTCGTCTATTTTGCTTGGATCTTTAATATTATTTGCATCCTGTGATTTAGTATTTTATTTAATTTTTTCTAGACTCCAAGTAATGAAAGGCATTTGGACCTGAAATCTTATCAACATGTCCAATAAAAAGCTATTAAATTCTGCATATTTTAAATATCTAATAGTTTCAGAAACTTATACACTTTCAAATATTTAAATATGAATAAATAAAAATAAACTTTTTACAGGTATCATAGTCATGCTTTTACATATTTACAGTCATACAGGTATCTAGAGATATCAAAAATAAAGAATAGATGTTTGAAAACAGGAAATCCCCACTTATGTTGAACCAGTACATGAATGTATAAAAATATTGTTAGGACTTTCAAAGTCCACAAAGGATTACAGTGCTCCCTCTGTAATGTCATTCTGGGAATTTCCTAGGTAAATGTGGAATAATTTAATAACTAAATCACAGTACTGAGAAACCTAATGACTTTCTCTACTATGTTGTGCAAGAAATGCATAGGTATTTCAATTTACTCATCTTAAAATTATATATATTGTTAAATCTTATTCTCAGGGCAGTATTATAAAAGTGATTTAAAGATTTTGTCATGTTATACATCATAAATATCACTTTACCAAATAACTGTATGAAATATAACAGAGACAAAACAATTATTTTTTGTTTGTGTTCAGAACCTTCCCATTGTCTCTGCCAAACACTGTTCTAGAAAGATTCTCTATACCTGAGCAGACTGAGATTTCCTGAAATGGGATTGACAGTGAATATTCAGACAAAACTTTTCAAAGATCAGGGGCACCAATTAGATCATTATCTTTACCCTCACCTATCTAGTGATGCCATATATTCATGAAATTACAGGCAAGAGGAAAATCTGCCAGTAAAGAATAGCTTTTGTTTTCTTCCCCCCCTCCACTGCCCACTGTGGAAATTACTGTAATTTTTTCAAATGGAATTTTCCTCTCCTGATTTGTTAGAGGTGCTATATTAAATACTTTACATTGTCTTCCTTTACACTGGATAGAATTTTTCCACAATAAACCAGAGGGAAAAACAGATCTCCCTTTGTCATTACATTTAAATATCTTTAGTCACTACAATTAAATATTTTTACTTATTTAAATATTTAAGTAACAAGAGAAAGAAAATAGGATTCTGCTGATAGAGGGTAATATCACCATCATCTTTAGTGATGATATTCCCAGAGACATCAAAGCTGCGTGTGTGTAACACAGACTGAAGAGACTCATTTCTTTCCCATGACTTCATAACACTGATAAATCATAGCCATTCAGTGATCAGGAATATTACATACAGGCTTTTGTCTTTCACAGATTATAAGCTTTCAAGTTTTATAAGCTTTTAAGTTGTATTTAGTACTGAAATCACGATGATGCATATTTTAATTTATCTCATTTTTCTTAGTACTGTACTTCTTAAGTCACTTACCTTTTCCTTAAAAGAGATCCTATATCTCCAACACACTGGTGATGTCACTGAACCTGTATTTTCAGTAATTTTTACTCACTTTCTGATTTCTGCACAAAAAATATTTACTTTTATTCTCTGTGTGTCATTTTTGTAGAAATCATATATATTAGATCAAAGGAGAGTAGGCAGTTTTAACACTGCACAGGATAATGCACCACTCTGAGTCATGTAATGAAATAGCAGCCATGTGGAGCATCTCAATGAACATCATGGCCATATCCACCCCTCTATAAGGCTTTCTAATTGTGGTCCTCATCCTCCTGAGTGAACCTTTTAGGTTCTGTAGTGACGACAGTATAATGATGGTTTCTACTTCTATTCAGTACTATTTAAGAACCAAGCTGGAAAAATTTTAATGTAAGGATGACGTCTTTATTTTTCATTGAAGAAAAATCATTCAATACCTTTAAATGTGATGCTAATTCTCCAACTATGGCACAATGAAATGCCATTCCATAAAGATGAGGATACAGCTTAATCTGATAAAAAGGTTTAGATAACAGGCTCTTCAACCCACACTTCAAGTTCTATAATCTTACTGCTATGCAACCAAACCAAGCCTTTCAGTCCATAAACTAGTTAGGGTTTTGTAATGCAGATGAAGTTTTACAGACTTTCAGCAGATCCCTTCTCAAGCAAGTGTAAAGAGTTTCTCATTCCTTGTTTTCTCTTCCCAGCAAGTTGAACTTTGAGCACCAGGGGAGGAAATTCCAAATTTCTTATAGGCTTTTAGAACATAAGACAGTTTATGAGACAGTGGGATTCACTTTATTTAATTTTTGCTATCTAAAAGTGAGGTACCTATTCTGACTCTAGTAATATAACCTCCCTCCCCAATCAGTGGAAGCCAATAGACTTTTCCATGGGTTTATCTATGCTATCCTGAGAAAGAAATCTGTAAAACTCTTTTGAGTTTCCTCTTGTAAAGCCATGACAAAATCTTACCTCAAATCTGCTTGAAGAATACATTTATAGTTGTGTCCCATCTTTATTCATCTTTAATTAAGTAACCTCTGGTGCTTACTTAGGTCCCTGAAAAAGAAACAGTACCTTCTTTAGGTGGTAATTATTTTTTTTAAAGTTTACATGGTGCTTACAGATACAGTTTAATGGCTGATAAAAGTTTCCCAATATGTTGCTCTGTCCTCACGCACAGTAAAGTATGCATTATAATTAATGTACTTCGTTAGAAATGAACAGGAAAATTACTTTATTCCTTTCTTCTGAAAACTGCTTTTAATAAAATGTGAATTCTTTTACTTATGATCTATTTCAGAACAGGCATTTTAGGAATAACTTGAAAACACAAGTTATTCCAGAGGGGCATATCTCTTTCTTACACCAAACCTTCCATATGTCAACAACACTGAATAATAGCACAGGTTTTCATTAGTGGGTCAAACCACATTAATGAGGTCACTGTCTTCTCTGCATTTAACACAGAAATAGCAGCACTAAGAAGAGAATTAATTTGATTAAAGCTAATCTATTCAGTGACAGAACAAGAAATCGTGTTTTCCCTGAATCTCATTCCAAATCTCTAAGCCAGACTGTTTCTAATCTAGTGGTTTAGAATCAGAAGGAACATGTAGGGTGTTCACAAATACTGTTAGAATGTATGTCTTACTGGTTAAATATTTCTTTATAAATTGGTGCTCATTTTTTGTTGAAAATCATCCATAATGCATAATTAACTAGCCAACATGAAAAAAGTGTGAATAACCTTTTACAAATTGTATTTACTTCAAGGTATCCTCTATTTTTAAGTATTGCTATTTTTATGTAAGTAAAGTTTTCCTCATTTAACCAGCTTGGTGAAAACTTTCAAGAGGGCAATGACACGTATGTTGCACAATAATATCTGAGATTTCAAAATGTGTTTTATATATAGATCAAAATTAATCCTAAACATTTCCCTAAGTGACACAGATATGCATAGGTATTCCTGCGTGTGTAGGAAATTTATGTTCAAAGACCAAAGAGACTCAAATCATACCAGAAACTTTCATTCCAAACCTCTCCAAATAATGCAAATCTGAGATATGAACTATCACTGTAGAGTCATGTCCAAGTATGAAAGTAGTAATAAAAAATCCTTTTTAAAAAAAAAAGTTTCACTCAAGTCCTGGGAATCTACATCTGGTAGTATATATTTATTAAGAAAGACAAGATAAAAATCACACATTTCACATTTTTGCTTTTATAGATATTTAATTTCTGGAGGATCTGATGTATCTAAACATCCAGATACTTTCCAACAACAATGACTTGTTGGAAAGAAACTAGGCTGTCTTTTATTTCCAACTCACCCACCTCAATCCAGTAAAAATGCAGAAATAACTCTATGTTATATACATTTAATATACATAATACAACATTTTATCTAAAAACTCAGATACAGATCAGATATTTTATTAATAACTATCAATAACTATTAATAACTATTAACCTTAAAACCTTATGCAGTAAATGAATAAGACTCAAAATTTCCTTGTCTAAAGTACAGATAATATTCCCTTAAGTATAAACCAGTTCACTCTGCTCTCTGTTCATTTTTTGTTACATTTCTTTGAGTTCCTTTCAGTTTGTTAGTATCCTCCCAATGAAAAGGTGGCAAGATTTGGATATAATGTTCCAGATGCAAATTCGCCAGGTATGAATACAGGAGTATTTACTTTGCAGAAAAAGATGGCAAAGTTCCTCGTTACAGGATTCCTCCAGGTTATGCTAGCATAACGTATTTTCAATCATTAAAAAGTGACTTCAATTTTTCAGTGTTTAAAGCCAGTCTGGTGTGAAATGTGCTTTGCTGAATAGATTTTTTTGTCACAAATGGCAAAAAAGGTACTTTACCACTTCATTCAAAAGCAAGTAGCTTTTTCTCTCACAATGATTGTTTTTGCTTTGCTTTTCTTTATTGATTTTACAACCTGTAGCTCAAGATTGTTTCCATAGATGGTAGCTGGTGGAGCCTAAGCTGATACTTCCCATGTGTCAGTTCTCTCCACAGTTTTCTCTTTGTTTCTCAAATCCATTCAGTTTGTCAGCTATATCTTTATATGCTCTTTCACAACCAGGTTCTCATGTGTCCGCAGTGAGTTTACTACCAAGAGCAGACAGATAGTGTGTTTGTGAGGATTATTGTACAGTAAATAAAACTCTTGTGAGTGTCCAGGAAACAGGTTAGGACTAGAAGAGTTCTTCCAGATGTTAGTGAGATGATTCTCAGCAGAATGTATTGAGGATATGTGTAGAAAGGCAGAATATGGGCAGTTTAGTCAACCTGACACTGCTGCTTGTTAAGAGATCCTGAGGGACAAGTGGGACAACAGCAAAACTATCAAGCCAGAGTTAGTATCTTGGAATTTGTTAACACTTCTGATCAAGAAATCACAATAATAACAACGAGATTTTCAGAAATCAGTGATTTCCAGGCATCCATTCTTGCTACGGGCATATGCCATCTACTTACACAATACAATTGAGACAGGTCAATCCATGATTTTCCTAATATCAAATTCTGAATTAATAAATGGTTATTTACACTATGCAGAGTCTTGAGATGAGATGAGATGAGATGAGATGAGATGAGATGAGATGAGATGAGATGAGATAAGATGAGATGAGAATGCAGCAAATCCTTCTGAATTCCTCCTGGGTTCCTATAGAGGTAGATCTATTTCACATGAACAGAACAGTTTCCATGTGAACCAGAGGAGCTCTTCAAATCCATATGAAGGAAAAAGGTAAGCAATGGTTACTCACTTATTCCGCCCCACACGAAAAGCTTTAAGTTGTGCTAATAATTGCTCTAATAATCACTGTTGCTTTAGCTAACAGAGTGGCAGACATTTTGGACAATAAAATTCATTCTGATCTTAAGCTTTTTAGAGCTGACTGAATAGGCCTTTCTCCCTATTTTTGTACCCATACAAGTGCTGTATTGCTAGCGGGTTAGGATCAATAGGAACCAAAGAAAATCTAAAAAAAAATCCAGGAATGAAAAATTCATTTCTGGATTGAAAACTCACCATCAATACTCATGAAGAAGATGCTGTTAAAACATTAGCATTAGGGTTAATTAAGGGTCTAATTTGCAGGAAGTTTTAATGTTACTAGTTTACATATGAAGTCCTGCATCTGATAAAAGATGCTAATGCCAAATTGAAGAATGATGGATTTGGGCAACTGATATCAAACAACAGAATAAAAATCTCTGCTTACTTGCTTGCCAAGTATCTCTCGAGGAGGGGAAAAATTTAATTTTGGAATTCTTTAAATACACAACACTTGTCATCCCAAACTTGTTTAGATCTGTCATAGCAGCTAAACAGCCAGGTCTGCCCAAAGGCAATCTGAAAAGAAGATATTTTTCTGCCTAAATCTTTTGCGGGCTCTGTTCATTAAGCACTCTTCTTCCACAGAAAATCTTGTGCCATCAAATTTTTCATGAATGGAGATTACTTTCCATTAAATGGTGTCTGTGATGATAATTTATTATATAAATAACTAATTCTTAAAAATTACTGAAGGATTGGAAAATATGGTACACTTTCTGGAGGACAATCAGTTTATCTCCTTCAAGAGTGTTCTAACCATCAGTATGCGGTGGCTAAAATACCATACACAGCTGTCTCATATGCATATATGATTTTTTTTTCCACTTCCTACACAGGTCTAATTACAGTTTCATAATTCATTCCCCAAAATGAGAGGAATCAGATTATAAATACTCTTATTCAAAGTCACTTTGGTAGCTAAAGGAGACAGAGCTTACTCCTCATTTTGTCCAGGACCCTAGGAGGAAAAATACTTGTGGCCTGGAGAGACACAAAAATAGAGGAGAGCAGAAGTCAGTCATTGGTGTAAATCAGTATTCATCTTTCACCCTAGCTGCAGCTGTTCAGTAATGCCTGTCTGTCAGTAAGAGTAGATAAGGGTGGTGGTTTGGCTCCAACCAACTGTCAAACACCCACTCAGCCTTTCTTTCACCTCTGCCATGGGATGTGGAGAAAACAAAAGGAAGGACAGAATGCTCATATATTGAGATAATGACATTTTAATAGGGAAAACAAAAGCTGCATGTGCAGGGGAAGTCAAAAGAGGAATTCATTCCCTACTTCGCACTGGTGAGCTGATGACCAGCCACCTCCTGGGAAGCAGGTCCTCAGCATGCGTAATGGTTGCTTGGGAAGACAAATGCCATAGCCATGAATGTCCCTAGTTCTTCTCATTTTCCTGAGCTTTTATCGCTGATCATGAAGTCATATGGTATGGAAAGCCCCTTTGGCCAGTTTGGGTCATCTGGCCCTGCGATGTCCTCTCATAACCCTTTGCCCACTCCCAGCCTACACGCTGGGGGTTTGGGGAGGATATGGTAGAGAGGGAAGGGGAAAGCTTTGATGTTGTGCAAGCACTGTTCAGCAACAGCGAAAACACTGGTGTGTTACAAACACTGTTTCAGCTACAAATGTAAAGCACAGCACCAAACAGGCTACTATGAAGAAAATTAACTCTATCCCAGCCTGAGCCAGTACAAGAATGCTGAATTGTTCTGAGGCCCAAAGTTCAGTCATATACAAACATCAGCACCTACAAAAGAGTTCTGGATGCTGCTCTGGAGACTCTTATAATAAACACAGAAGAGAATATATTTTATGTTCTTAAGACCTCCTTTTTCTCTATCTGAAATTGGTTTATGATTCACAAAATAAAACATAATTGCAAAATAATTTCCATTAAAATTTAATGAAGTCATGACTTCTAGGCTTTTCTTTTGGTTTTGTTTGTTTGGTTTTTAAATCAAGATTTTTTGAATTACTAATTTTGTTGTGCAAATCTATTGATCTCCTGCAAAACTAAAAATTATTCACTATGTTGTTTTTATTTTTTTACTTCCCATGTCACATTTTTTTTATTTCTCTTTTCTGTTTCTTGTTTTCAAGTTCAGGGAGTTTTAGTGATTTAATTTTACTGTTGCACGTACTAGGCAATTGCATCTCATGAGTATGACCTGTTAATGACAAGGTATAGATGACTTCAATAATCCTGCTCCCACTATAAGTGTACTCCACCTTATGTTTGTTCACAGCCTGTCATTCTACCCTTTTACAAGAAGTATTGCTCAGCCTCAAAAGAAAGGGACTTGAGGATGGAAGCTAAACCATTCCATGAGAAGATTTGATCTTAAGTCATCAAGCAGTGTTACTCATGATCATCATCTGATTACCAATCCCTGGATGAGACTTCTACTAACTGAGCCATCACAATGAATTAATTACTGGAAAAATTAGAAGAAAGCCTATTAAAACAGCAGGGTAGTAGCACTGACATTAAGGACAAGGCATTTAAATAAAGTGATAAGTCAAAAAAGTCCCTCAGTTCCAAAGTAAAGTGGAAGCTAGAGCTGCTTAACATATTAATTTACTAGAAAGAAACAGTTAGACATCTATATCTGTAAGCAATAGATGTAAAAAGGCCAGAGAAAAGAATTTAGGAAGAACTGACTGAAGAATTCAAACTAATGAAGTAAATTTTCAGTTCCATGACAAATTATGATTGTGATTGATAAAGTCAATGTTATTAAAAATAATATCAAATCTATGACTAGTCATGTCATTACAGGATATAAACTAACTGTAGAAGCTCACAAATGGACATTAGTATGACAGTGCACAACTCAATGAAGATTTCTTCAAATATATTTGAAGGCAATAAATCAAGCATAATGCATAAAGGACTAAGTAATTCAGTGGTAAATCTTCTCTAGATTATATTATTCTATAATATCATATATATTCCTGGTTGATCTATTATAAAAATTGCTGAGATTCAGAGAAGAAAATGAGACTGAGTAGGATCTCAGGAAAATTCATCAATCTGTGTAGGAAGATGATGATTTCTTACCTTAGAAAGAGGAGGATAGTACATGATAAAAGCATATAACAGAAATGTGGGGTGAGGGAATGAGGAGCTTCTGTTCTTCCCGTTTTGTAACACAAGAACAAAGTGTCATTAAGTGAAAATGAAAATTGAAAACTGATGAAAAGCAAATATTTTTATGTTCAATATGCAATTAATCAGTAGGTATCATTCCAACCAAAGTTTAAACTCTTTCAGAATTTGAAGATAAGAGTTAAAACGGAAAATACTTAAATAGGAGGCCTGAAAATGACTTATTATGATGTTTCAGATCTTGAACCTGTATTTTACTAGTAGCAATCCTTCACGAAAGACAAATCTTGAATCAGTTTGGGACATTTCATGACCTGAAGCATCTTATTTTTGAGAGAGAGAGGGGGCTTATGAAAACAAATGGACTGTAAGTCAAATTCATGAGTCGACTGTTGTGTTGTATTATATAGATGTATACACTTTTGAAGAATTTGAAGAATTGAAAGAAAATTTCTTCTTATGCAAAACTACAACAAATACAGCCAGAAATCAAACCTAATGTCTATTCAGAAAATGAATATCAAGATTTCTTAGGAATTGAAAGAATGGTATTCAAAATCAGCTACAGTATGGCGCTGGCCTGAAGCATGAGTTGATTCTCCTGGCCTCTTAATGAACCGTTTCTCTCTACCAGTTCTTGGCCTGTCTGTGTGATAAATTGTGTGGGACTGCAGTCACCTCTTGTTAAGCCTTGTAAAGCATGGCCCTAATCTTACTCACTTTCTGTTTGTAGCATGAAGAATTTTCTCCTCTGAACCTCAGGTAGTTTTGAAATAGAAGATTCAGTAATACATATGACATTCTAGAATAATATAATATGTTTGTAATATAAAGTATATAAAGTCAATAAATGGACCTATTGAATATGGCATCCTGTTTCTTTTAATATGCAGATTATTCTTGCAAAAAACTATAATACAACTAGACATCTAATTGCTGTGGTTTATGAGGCAAATTAATTGGTATGTATGATTAGTCATTATTTGTGAGTCTACAGTGAAGAAAAAGAGTAGTAAGAAGTCATTGGGTTACATTACATTCATTAAAAGAAGAGAGAGATAGCAAGAAACTTGTACATATGCAGTGAATTCCTGAATTAGCTTCTTATAGTCAGTCCTACTCCATTCCCAATTGACTGGCTAACACTGCTTCCTTGCCTTCTTATCACATCAAGGTGTTGATACCGTTTATAAAATCTTTTCTAGTGATTTCAGCTTTCTCAATATATTGAACATTTCTTTCTACAATCACCACCTTGAAAACTGGGGTAAAACATGTATTTCTCCAGACGCATTTCCCTGATTCAAATATCTAGTGACTCTTAGCAGGAAACTTTTAGTACCAAAAGGTTAACATAGGAACTACATTTTCTTTATTGGCCTGAGAGGTAGCTAAAGGAATGGATAACTTTGAGACATGACTCTCTACCTTTGCTTTAATGTACCATCACAATAGGTCCTTTCATAATATTGTTAAACTCTTCTTGGCATTTATATTTCCACCATGCACAATGCCCTGCTCTTTGTTAAAAAACACTGGGTACAAATTTTTGTGAATAGCAATCTGCATCTATAAACCTTCCGCAGCTTCCTTTCAGCAGCAAAACCAGTTTTATCAATCACATTATTCCTAACACATTTGTTTCACTTCCTCTCATAATCACAGTCAGTCTACTCGCAGTTTGACATTGCAAGTTTTACATTAGCCTAGCAGGTGCCCAACAGCTAGTACAGTAAGAATTCCATCACCTTCTATGGGAACACACCGAGGGGAAGCACTACATATGGAATATTATGAAGTACTGTCAGCTAGAAAATACTGAAGGGCTCTTGCAACTGTATCCAGGAAATTAAGACAATTATATTCATCTGTAGGTAACTCATTTGCAGTAAAAATGTCAAGGAGATTATTCAAGCCCACATTAGCAATATACATTTATTTTTTAAATGCCCACTAAAATTATATTCCAAGTGTTGAACATGAATTTCAAAAATGACAACAACAAAAAACAAGTATTTATGTTATGATTCTAAAGGAAAGTTTTTATTATGATATAGAAAAAATGAAAAACAGAAAGATTTTAGACTAAACAACACCAAGGATCAATGTAGGAATTTTCTTAATCACATGAAAAAAACGAGATACAAAGTCACTGAGCTGAGACAATTGTTTGCAGTGTATTCAAGTACATTTCCTGAAACAGTTCCCTGAAGATCAATGTTGTTTTTCTGAAAGTGTTACCTCTTGCCTTAAGAACAATATCTCATAGGAAATATAAGGAAGGGGGGACAGGAAGTGTAGAAAGAAAAAATCTAAAGTAATTCTGCTTATGTATCTGGACTTTTTTTTTTTTTAATTCTATGACCTTTTTGTTTTTTTCTGATAAAGAACACTTACTTTCCCAAGTGGGTTTGTTTTTCATAATAAAAAAATCTTTAGAGATTTTGGTCTGGCCTTCAGATTCATTTCACACCTAAAATTTTATAGTCTCATTCTCTCCAGTCTATACTGGTATTATACTTCAGTAATTCTGTTCACTGGAATGGTCAGAAGCACAGAATTAGCGTTTGGATGATGTTCAAAAGGATGGTCTTAGGGAGCTTTTTGCAAAGCTCTTCCCACAATTTTGTGGCTAATAACATGTCCTATATTTAATCATGAAGAACAAGTTGGGTATATAGAAACACCAGGCACAAAAAAAAAATCATACATGATTATGTAGCTTATAATTGTAATGCCATGCAGACACTCCAGAGCTGAAAGAAGATGAAAGTTTCTGTTAAACTGGTATGTCTTAACGTTGTGCGTTTAACCATGCAATTCTAGAAAAAAACTTAGAACGTATTTATTTCACATACATTTTCCTAACAATTCTACGGGCAAAATAACAAGAATAAACTCTGGTTTGTGCTTCTTTAACAAGCTTTCAGCTGTGACCTAGAGGCAAGTTTAAACAATGGACTTTCAATACTTTAGCATTTCACCAGTAGAAGGTGAAGAGTGAGTGGGTATAACTCAGTCAATGGGAGACCATAGCTCTGTCGGCTCCACATACGGTGTTGATGAAAGCTATTATTTCATACAGTTTTGTTACAAGATAAGTAGAAAAGCCATTCCCTATGTTTAACCAAGGGACAGAGGTTGTGTTTTCCCAGATTTTACTAAAGATTTACCAACAGCCCTCAAAATTCACATGCCTCCTGGAACCCTCAGACTTCTTATGTATCTCTAGGTAAATATCTGCCTTTGCTTCTCTTGTCACTATGAGGATTTTAACTTCAAATGTTTGTGATTATCTACTTGTTTTGTTATGTTGCCAACTTTTTTTAAGAATTAAGCAACTAAGTGTGGCCTATACAGGTGGTTTCTTAGAAAAATGAAGCACAATTTGAAAGAAGAGGACATTTTCTAACCTGATGACTTTTCTTGCAAAATTTTTGAGGTGTGGGGTAAGTAACTGAGATGCTACAATTTCTCAAAGAAACCCATGAATCTTTTATGATTAAAAATGTTGGGAAGCAAAATACAGTTGTCTCTGTCATTTGATTCCATAATAATTGAAAAAAATGTGGTCAGCCTCAGTATTTTTCAATTATTTTCCATAATCTAGAAAACAATGGTAGATGTGATGTATCTTCTCTGCCACTTACTGTTTTGTTGGATTTGTAGTATAACAAAGCTGGTCTAAGTCTAGTTTAGCTGTTTTAGTCTTTTATATGGATTAAAGTTCAACACTGCAGAATAACCATCCAAGAGAACAAATAAAAATTTCTGAGCTGAAGAGTTCTGCAGGTTTCAAGGATTTCTACCTCCTTCAACATTGTTTGAGGACAGTACTCATCTCCTTTAAGTTCTAGCTATGAAGGAGGGGGTAACGTGTCATAAGGGTAATACATCTGCTGTAAAACATTCCTTAAAGTTGTCATGTTAAAACAAAATAAATTCTAAGTCTACCATTAAACGCAAGCTTTCAGGATGGCATTTAATTGCGCTGTAGTAGGTCAGCAAGTAGCAGGTAAGCTGCTCAGTGGGATAGAAGAATGGGACTGAATCAACTCCTCACCTACACACAGAATAGAATAAGGGATATAGGCCACCACGAGTGAGGATGACCTTTTGATGTTTCCTTGCACCTTTACTGACCGGCACATTGCCTTTATTGGCAGGTGTTGCAGCCACGTTCCTCTTATGACTGAGCGGTGAAGAAAAGTAAGTAAAGCCACTAGCAAGAGATGTTTTTATTTGTTGCTGTTCTTCATGTATTTTTTTTTAATACTTTTTAAGAACTACTGACGTGTTTATTATAAACAATAGCTTCCAGACTATGGTGAAAGTTTTAATGAAAGTTTAGATGAACCTGCATTTGTCAGGGCCTTAATCATGCCATCTTAGCTACTTGAAACAAACAAAAAGAATAAACTACAGAATATGTCATTAAAGTATAACAGCTCTGAGACCAAAATCACTATTCCCTACTCCTGATAAATTGTGGTTGTCTTAGGGAATCATATCAAAAGAAATTCAGTTTCCTTTAGACCTCTCTCTATTCCTTTTTTCCATTCTTTAAAATGTTCAGGTGTCTTTTAAATAAACTTTTGCTCCAAACTAGGTAGGTGTACAATATTTATTAAGGAGAGGACTACATCAGTATTGTGTAAGATTTACTGTAAGATATAGTTTTTATGATACAGATTTTCATCTTAATTGCTTTTTTGTGTTGCGTCTGTTTCACATGTATTAATATACATCCCTCTCTAAACAAATATCTAATATTATGAATTCTGGAAGTTACCTGCTGTGTAAAACTGATTTGGTGCTTAAGGTATATCTAAGGGAAGAATTTGGTTCCTGACTAGAACAGACTATCTGGAGTTTTTTATGTCAGTTCCCCATATTTTGTACTTACAGAAAGTTCTGCAGAAATGTACTGCACTGCAGTTCCCATGGAAACTCTGCTGCATTTCTGTGTGTGCCTGTTTTGGCTTTTGATTTGATGCAGTAACAGCTGGTGGTCATCCTGCAAGCTAAATTAAATAAAGAGTTCATTGATTTTACTGCCCTCATAGTCTCTGTCTCTCTCAGACATTGACCTCCTCCTCATACATTGGTTAAGAAGCACATCGTACTGAAGGACATCTGTATATCCCATATTTGTTTACTTATGTCAGATGAACAAGATGCATAGCAGCATATTAAATTATTGGTGGCACTGAGTGGAAATAAACTGAGCATTGCAAGTGGCATTATGTGAGGGACCAACTGGTATCTGAGCAAAAGATTTGGACTTTGCATATGTCCAAGCATAGGTAAACGAGTTTGGGTACAATATGAACTTCAACCAATCCTCAGATAAAAATTATGTTGGTTCCAATAATATGATTAATTAGTGTTTCAGTTGCCAAAACAGTATTGATTCCAGGAATATAATTTCATTTCATTTTCATTTCATTTACTGCCAACTTACATGAATTTTTAGTTATGGTCTCAGGCATTAAAAAAACAAAGACGACAAAAAATCAGCTAGAAAAAAATCCCTTTTCTCCTTGTTCCTTGGATATTACTCCAGTCCAACACCTCTCCTTCCCCCCTTCCTAGTCTCAACTTCCCTTGCTTTTGCAGCTCATTACACACAGTCCTTTCCATACCCTTTGGAGAGGCAATGGGCAGTGCAAGAGGTCAAGGTTAGTGCACAGCTGTTTTTTTCTGCTGCTCTTTGCTTCTTACTATTTTCCTCCACTGCTCCTCACTTCTTAATTATTTCCTGTGCTGTGGTGTTGATTATTCTCAGGGTGTTGTCCCCCTCAGGGTGGCCCTGCCCTGGCATGGGTCCTTTCATGGGGTCAAGTCCCTCTGGGTGTGCCCTGCCTACCCAGTTCCTCCACAGGCTGCATTCCCTTTATGATCGTCCCTGCCCCACGGTGGGTTACTCCACGGGCCCCAGTCCGTCCAGGGGTATCCCTGCTCCAGTGTGGGTCTCCCACAGGTCACAGTACCTCCTCTGGTATAGAGCACCTCCTTCCAAGAGTGCATTTCCAACATGTCTCCAGCAATGTCTCCTTCCACATGTTTCTTCCATTTCATTTCCCCAGACAGGTCGCTTCACATTCCTCCTCATATGTCTCTCTTGTGTTCTCCAGTGTCTTCTCTCACGTCTCCTTCTGTTTCCCCCTCATGTACATCCTGCTCCGACGCCTACCACCCTTTCTTAAATATGTCTGAGGCACGGCACCCTGTGCTTCTCTGAGAGATTGATGTTTTGGTGTCTGGTGGGGCAACCTATGTCACCGGGGCTGCCTTGGTTTCTGGTTGCCCCTGTGGAGACGCTCTCTTAGAAATAAAAAACTCAATCACCAAAACAGCTGAAAAACTTGGGATTTGCAAATCAACAAAAGTCTGGGCATGTCTAATTCATAACCATGCCAGTATAAATTACACTTGTATAGTGAATCAACCTTCATTTTTCAGACATAAGGTCAATGTTGATTCCAGATACCTCCAATAATTTCCTATGATGCCTCTAAAACAACATCTTTCAGTATTCTCTACTCAACCCCTGCCCTCATCTTCTTGCCCTCTCAACTCAGAGGTAGAGCCATGGATTAGATAGAGCAGGCTTCAAAGATCATGGATCCTTACTTTGAACACTTATGAGTTCATTTATTTATGAGCCAGACATTGTGTCTCTGATTTCTGACACATATCTATGCACATGGTTTGGCATGAAGTGTAATGTGATAAGAAATGCCTGCAATAACCTGGTAAAGCTGAAAAATAAATGCCGTGTAGTGCTATTTCAGCAAGTGGAGATTCTGCACTTCTCCCACATTACAAGCAATGGAAATTTTTCTTTATATAAATTTATATCAAACATCAGTTACTAATCCCCCACTGACTTTCTAGTGATCACCCAAATAATGGTTACAGTAACTTTTTTACTTTTTTCTTGTTCTAATTACACTATATTGAGTCCCACTGTTAAACATTTCATGCATAATCCAGCGCACCTCTCTCTCCCCTCACCCAACCCCTTTTTTCTTCCAGACCAACACCTAAGCAAGAAATCTGTGGGAATAGAGCCAGGCCAGTTTGTTACATATGTAATAACTTCTTTTCTCTGCAGGCATCATGATCCTCCAGAGGAATGAACACATGACCTTTTTCTCTGCTTATTAATGGAACATCTTTATTACTGGCTGTAATATCAGATAGTAAAGTGGGGATATAAATTCTTAACACAGAGAGATAATATCAGGTCTTATATTCACAGAAGACTATATAAAGTTGAGGGTGACATTAGTTACACACACTGGAGCTGGTCTGAAGATATTTTACAGAAAAAAGTGTACTTATACCCCCTCCCCACTTGAAGGTAGTTGAGCTCTCTGTACACAGGTGTGGAGTAATCGCTGAGGGGCAATTAGGAAATTTACCCTCTAAGAACAGCATTGAAGCAGGGTGGAACATAGCGCTAGTGTACAACGAGTCTGTACCATGGCAATTCCCTAGGCAACCCTAGATGTTGGCAACATCAGGGGCACTTGGTGTGCTGACTCTGGGAGAAAATGCATGGAGGGTGGAGTGGAGTGGACATGTTGCGGCCACGCTCTGTGAACAAGGGAATTTAAGGGTACACAGTGTGTACTTTAATAAGCTGAACATGCAATGCCCTGGGTCAGTGACCTGTCAACTTTGATGAAATGCTGTACTTGGAGTGAACTTTGCTATTATAATATCATTATAATACTAAGACGCACACCCCTCTCAAAAGTTACCCACTTCCCAAGGTGTGACCCCTCCTCAATGAGCTTGCGCACTGAATTTTTCCTAGTCTGTGCCTTCAAATGTGAAGCGAGAGAATTTTGAACGAATCCTGATAAAGGTATGTATGACTAGAGTCACTCAAGCTCCACCTGCAAAGTAAAACACTATAAAATAGTGTTTTAAGAGCTGCATGTTAGGGAAGATACCATTGTTGTGTACTGCTCTAACTTCTGGGATCAGTTGATGGGCTGACCCTCTCTTCCCCCACATTGGGACGCCTTTGGGTAAGATTCGAACACTTGGTCATACCAAGTGCCTCCCTGGGAAACTTAGAAATCTCTATAGAGTCACTTTACATCTTTTAACACGTTTGTAGCCAAGCAGTGTTACTGATACTTTTGGCATTTGCACGTGCTTTGTAGACAGTGAATTTATCACCGGCAATCCAAAGAACCTGTGTGCCTGTTGCTTCAGTAAATCGCACTATTGATTGACTCAGCCACGTGTGTTGTCCCTGAATGCGACCGTACCTCTGAGTGCGGCCGTGTGAGTTCAGGAGGTGTGCAGCTGAGCAGGTCGTGTGATGTTAGTAGTGCATCCGGACCCGTGATAGTCCAGCGAAGGTGTTGGGTGCAGCCAGATTACTAATGCTAACTTTGGGCATCACTCAGAACCTAAGATCAGCCACCCTCAGTCCCTCTGATATCTGAGGATCGACTGGAAAGCAAGGGAGTTTAGTTTCTGCCAAATTGCTCTGCCTCTTAACGCAACAACAGGGACTATTGCACCTGGAAATTAACAGTGGATTTTCATGTGCATACACACTTTATTAGCTACTGTGTCTCTGATTCCTTTGAAAAGTCAGATAAATACATTAGTAAAATTAGAACTTTATAATAATTATTTAATGATAGCTGAATAGATTTTTACAAAGGTATGTTTATTGAATTTGAGAAACAATCAGAAAAGAAGCTTTCCTCCTCTCCAAATTTTACTTGGTTTCTAAAAACCTGTTAGGGTTACATGGATGTCAAATAATAGGAAAATAAAATTTAAAAAATGGATACATAATCTGAAGCAAAGCCTCTTTCATTTGTTGCTAAGGATGGTTTATTCTTTTAAGCTAGTCTCTCTCTTTGAAAGGGCTATTTTCAAAACAATTTGACCATGTTGGCAATAATAATAATGTTCTATTTCATTATGGCAACTGGACAAGAAAGCAAACCACACACATGTTAATTATATAGAACATTGCTATCCTAAAGATTAAATTTTTGCATTATATTATTTGCATTCAAAAGGGTAAGATAATTTTTAAATGAAAGAGTGATTCTCCTGTAGACATCTCTGTGATATATTGGACTTATTGCATTATAAGGCCTTTGAAGTAGGAGTAGTTTTAGAAGCAGAGAGCAATAACAAAGGTAAGGTTTCTGTTCTGAATTCTCTACTTCAAAGCTTTTACTTACTAAACCAGAGAGTTTATATGCTTATCCCATTATCAGTGGAGAGATAAGAGATATCATCCATAGGTTTTGAAAATTCTGACTGGATAATATTTAAATGAATATGTGAAAATGGTGGCACATTACTTGTGTGGCTATGCAGATGATTGCAGTCTTTTGTAATATCAAGAAATAGGTATGTCAGTATAAAAAGCACAAAACCTTAAACCTATTATTGTCATTGCTTCTTTCCTTGGTATCTACAGCCATAGAACGCAAACCTCCTTTCCATTCAGTCACAAATTTTTCAGGACTATTTTATTCTATTTCAATGTATTTTTTTTCCAAAATAATTTAAATGAAATGACAAGTAGTATGAAATAAAGTTTTTCTACTTATTGTTACATGTGGTGAAAAGACTGTGCCACTCACAAAATATTTAAGATCCTGTACTATAATTATTAGTGAAGATCCCAGCATCATAGACTCATAGAATAGTTTGGGTTGGAAGGGACCTTTAAGTCATTGAACCCAACCCCTGCAAGGAGCAGGGACATCTTCAACTAGATCAGGTTGCTCAGAGCCCCATCCAACCTGACCTGGAATGTTTCCAGGGATGGGGCACCCACCACCTCTCTGGGCAACCTGTGTCAGTGGTTCACCACCCTCATTGTAAAAAATTTCTTCCTTCTATCTAGTCTGAATCTAGCCTCTTTTAGTTTAAAACCATTGCCCCTTGTCCTATTGAAACAGGCCCTGCTAAAAGGTATGTCTCCATCTTTCTTATAGGTCCTCTTTAAGTACTGAAAGGTTGCAACAAGGTCTCTCCGGAGCCTTCTCTTTTCCAGGCTGAACACTACCAACTATCTCAGCCTGTCCTCATAGGAGAGATGTTCTATCTCTCTGATCATTTCTGTGGCCCTCCTCTGGTCCCACTCCAACAGTCCATGTCTTTCCTGTGCTGGGAGCTCCAGAGCTGGACCAAGTACTCCAGGTGGAATCTCACCAGAGTGGAAGAGAGGGACAGAATGACCTCCCTCGACCTGCTAGCCATGCTGCTTTTGATGGAGTCCATGATACGACGTGGAAGACGGTAGGATGTATTGCTGTGCTATAGAAAAGCTGCTTAATTTCGGCTTTTCTCCATGATTTCTCCATCAGAATATTTGAAAGACAACTACTGAAGTTACAGATCCAGCAGTCTACTCATGCAAATCATAAAAAAAAGGACTGGGAGTCCAAGTCACTGCAGTTCTCAAACACAGCACTGTAGTCTAGTCTGCCTACAGTTTCAGAACTAATCTTTTTACGATAACCTAGATTATGTGGTTAGATCAATTCTGTGTCCTCTTCAAAATAGATTTCCATGCTAATTTTCATAATTACCAGATACTCTTTTAGACGCACAGATGCCCAATCTGCTAGGTGTCTTGTAAGCAGTTACTAGATACCCACAGATAAACTGTAGATGAGCACTTAATTTGTTTGAAACATGCACCTGTGCAGAGAAAGTCTACATCACAACCGCTCTGAGCCTGACATTAAAAACTTGGCATATGCAAGGTGTTGGGTATTTTTTAATCTGTTTGACACTGTCCTAGTTGTTCATACTTAAAATCTGACAAACCTAATTGAGTGAGAGGACCTGCCAGAAAGGAAAGACTCTTCCATGCAGTGTTCGCTTACTTGTTTTACTCAAAATGCACTCATAAAGTATCACATATGTAAACACTGTCATTTTCAAGTGTGATAAGCTGAAATTCAATGTCTGCTTCCTTTGGCCCTGTTCTTACTCCACATTTTTTCCTGGCATAATTTCCCTTTAATATCTTGTCTCCTAAAAGAGTCCATACCTCTCAACATTATTTCTTACTCTATAAACATTAGTGCTTTTATAGTGCCTCACCCTTAGCCATTCACGAGCACAGGTCAAAAGTATGGCTTAGTCACCAGTTATTTTATTGCTCTCACAGTGGTGTCAATGTGGGATTCAACTGTGTCACCATGATCTTCTTCATTGGGAATCTCACAAGGGCTTTGTGTCTTTCTTTAATAGCTCTGTCTTTACATCTTGCTCTCACTTCGGTCTACGTGAATATTTCTTCAGATATCTCTAATCTGCAGCTGTATAAACTACACGTGGGATGAGCAGCAAGCTTTAGAAACACTATGCCATACTCTTCCATGAATACTGCCATTGTGCTCTGAAAATGTCACAGCCAAAGATTGATAGATGCTGTGTATTTATCCTTCTCATTTGAAAAAACAGTCTTATATTGCAATAGCTGGTTTTGCATCTGTCAAAGAGCATGGAGACAAAAAAGGATTTATCACTGTACCCAGAAAGGCTAAGAAAAAGACAAAGAAAAGGCAAGAAAGAACTCTTAAGTAATAAAGATATTTATTGTAAATGTCTTATCAGCAATTTAGCTGTGATTTAGTGAATCTCTCACTTCAAGCACTCTTTCTGCTGTGTAGGTATGAGATGATTCATTCTATCTTTTAATCAAGACCATGATCTATTGATGAGATGATGTTTAGCAATCGAAAAACCTGACTGGGATCAGCTAGTCACACTTTATAATAAATTTTAATTTGGATTATAGAATGCAATGGCAGATCATTGCCTAGGGATATGAATAGATATACATAGGATGAGAAGACAGAATGTTCTTTTTCTCTCTGAAAAGGCATTTCACTCTATTGAAAAAGAAAAAAATGCTTCCTTATACACTACTCAGAATTTAGTATAAGTATTTTATGAATGCTGTAACATGATCCACAGACATGAACTTTCAAATACTTGTGGAATCATTAATATCAAGTGATCCCACAAAGACTTACAAGTTTCAAACCAGGTTTAGAGTAATACTTCCGTTTGTAAGATCTATTCCTTTCTGTAAATAAATTTAACTCAATAAACCCAGGTTATTGCAGATACACAATGCCCACTCCCTGAGCTGGTATAAATCTCTGTAGTTCAACTGAAATCAATACATCCACAATAGTACAATCAGTGCTTTACAATGCATTAATTGAAATCCCTACTCCAAACTCTAGAGACTAGACAACAGTGCTAGAGAAAGTAGTTACTTGGGAGTTAATGATGTGGTGAGGGAAATAAGAGAGGCAGCCTTAAAATGTAGAACTTCAGGCAGGATGTGAAAGAAAAACACAGGTGATTTTTATATATAGATCACAAATCTCTTACAGTGAGACAGGAGACCAGAGCCTCACAGCCCACAATGCAAGAAAGAGACAGTGGGAATACAGAGAAACACAGGAGGCACAGGAGGAGTATTAGGAAATTAGATAAAGATTGTAAATAATGGTATGTTTTTCATCAGTCATAATCTCAAAGTGTTATGATGTGTTTGTGATTTTTCTTTTTATTTTTTGCAGGCATTATGTGGAAATATCCTTAAGCCATCCTATAAATACTCATCAAGACAGGTTTTGACTCAGATACTATCTTCCGAGGTTATATGGAAATTACAGTTTTTTTGTTGCTTGAATTACTCTCTTCCTTATTTATGCTGATATATCACTTTTATTTCCAAGGTTTTCTGTCTGCCTGGATTAAATAGAACTCCATATGGAAATATGACCAGGAGCTAGCTCCCTTTTATACCTTGGAGCTTTATGTTTTGGCCAAACTTTCCCTTTAAACTGCCTGATAAGATTTAATTCCAGTTCTGCAGCTTTTTGTATTCCCAAATCTTAGTTATGTTCTATAGCTAATTAGGTACTCATTTGCATAATTCACCCAATTACCTAATAAAATTCTGTCAAGTTGATATCCTTGTAGTAGCTTTACTGGTGCTAAGCTGTAGAATAAATCTAGCTGGAGGAATCTTGCTGTGGCCTTTACTGCAGGCATTTGAATCTGTAACATCCATTACCTCAATTTCCTCTCATGGTCTTTCTGGCAAGATTCTCACCATAGCCCTACATAGGGAACCCTCTCTAACATACACATAAAGACACTTTTTTTCACGTATCTGAATTAATATGTCATCCATTGCCTTGAAAGAAAATTGTATAATCACATTAAAAAAAAATATTGGATGAGCAGTATCGTGTTAATTTCTGGTATTGCACTCACACTTAAACTTTGACAGACCTCCTTGGTACTGTACAAACACAGTCCAAAAATGATTCCTCCACTAAAGCACTAGCAACTCTCCTAGGCAATTTCCCCTGAAAGCATTTCGAGTAATTTGTGACAATGGTTTGTGTGGCAAATATAAGTTTTAGGGGAAAATGCATTTACAGATTGATTATTGGTGTGAAAAAGGAAAAAGAAAATAAATATTACATTTCTAAGAGAAGAATAAATTCTGAAACAATGCTTCCAGCAAAACACTTAACTATTGTTCAGAGTTAACATTTATTACAACTGTCAAATCATCTCAGTTCAGAGTCAGACAATCAAAACTTCAATCCACATTTTCAATTTTTATGTAACAATTGTCTGTACAGGAGATGCTGGAATTCATGGTTCTTCAGAGACATGTAAGGGCACATACATTACTAAATAATGCTTTTTTTCCAACAATTTACTATATTAAGCCCTACTCACTCCTTGCAAATAGTCTGAAGCCCTTTACGTGATATTAATCTTTTTCAGAAATCTTTGTTATGACTTTGTATTTCTCAGTACTGCAAAGGTAGATAGTGAAAGCAAGACCCTTGGGCTTGTTGCTAAATAATAGTCATCATTAATCATAAGAGAGTAGCTGAAATACAGAAACAAGACTCTTGTAAGGCATTTGCATCTTAAGGCAACTGTGTCTGTTAGTAGGACACTATCTTAACATATTAGTTACAAAATTAAGAAGAGCACCTTTTTCTTTATTTCTTCAAGTTGTGTGCACAGGCTGTCTAGCTACCTTAAATTTTACAGAAACTTCCCACAGAAAATGAAAGTGTGGGTAGGGAAGTGGAAATGCAGTAGAAGTGCAAGCAGACCAGGTCATTACAATGAAGTGAAGAAAGGAAAAAGGCAGGAGTATTTCTGTCATAACCTAGGTGTCTAAAGCTCTTCTAGGGTTAATTGTCTCCATTGCATTCATCATACATACGTCTGATCTATTGTCACTACCCACTCACGTCTTCAAACTGTGGGTGTCTACATTTAGCTAACAATTGCAGAATGCATGCAGCACACGCACACAATCCTGACAATTCAGGCTGCTAAAATACATCTATGTCTCATCATGCAACAGCTCCCACTCCCCAGATGCCTAACTCTCCCTTTCATCAAAGACCTTAATTTTAGATTTGTATCCAGACTCGCACTAAGTTATCTTGTATTTTGAAAGTAAGGCTTGTAAATCAGCAAGGCCACTCTTAGTGACTGACCACTAAGGGCACCCTATGCAAACTTTTTGATCCCTTCACCTTTGTGGACTATATGAGTTGAGAAAAACAGGAAATACTGTGAAAGGAGATTTTTTTTTGTGACGGGAGATTTCCAAAAGGTTTTCTGGGTCTCTTGCATCCCTGCTGGACTGTGTTTCTTTTTTCTCTTCCCTCCTTTCATGCCCCTTCCTTTCTCTTCTGCACCAAAATTTCATTCAGCTTGGTGCCCAGGGAAATGTCCCTAGTAGCACAAATGTGTTTATACATCTATACAAAAATAACATTGAGATTTGAAGCTAATTATATGTCCCGAGAATAATGGTCTTTTCCCTGTGCAGGAATATGTATGGAAGCATGTGTTCTAGAATATCGGCATCTGCAGAAGAAATGTTCGCTCTGAGTCCAAGGCTTTGGACATACTTTTCACAAAATGCTACTACTAATAATACAAATGTTCTAGTGCTCTGACAGTACCTTGCAGGTATAAGTGTGCAAAGATATATTGATGAACTTACTGGTATTTGGTGGAAAGTCCTTCAGTCTTTCTTACTGGGTACACAGTACAGTTTGATATTCAAAATAGCTGCGTTGGGTGATCTTGATATATCCCAAGATATACCAAGAGGTATATAATTTGATATAGATGAATATAAATTGAGATAACAAATTTACTGTTTTATCCTCAGTTTCCATAACACTGCAGAAAAATTCCTTCAGTGAGCCACGCCTGTGGAGATGTTGTTGTTTTTTAAAGAGACAGGTTTATTTTTCTTGTCCTGAATTCAAAATTATTAACTTAGAGTAATTTCATTGATAAATTATGTAATTACATCAGTGCTTTGCCTGCAAACAAAATACATACGAGTGTGTAGGCAAGGAAAAGCAAAGTAGTGACAGGACAAGGGGGAATGATTTTAAACTGAAAGAGGGTAGATTTACAATGGATGAAATCTTTCACAGTGATTGTGGTCAGATGCTGGAACAGACTGCCCAGAGAAATTGTGGAAACCCTATCATTGGAAGTGTTCAAGGTTCGGTTGGACGGGACTTTGAGAAACCTGATCTAATGAAGGACGTCCCTGCCCATGACATAGGGGTTGGACTAGATGATCTTTAAAGGTCCCTTACAATGCAGTCCTATGATTCTATAATCAAATATTTGCTCTATCACCTTACAGAAGAACTACAAAAGAAGTATATTCCAGTGACAAATCTGGAGTTCCCTCACGTCCTAAACTGAAAAAAAATATTCCTCCCCCCTTGCCTCACCAATCCACCTGTTTAGTGGCCCCTAAATACTGGGCCTCAGTGCTGGCATGAGGTTTTGTTTTTATGTACTTTTATCTCTTCCAGAAAGAAGTAATAACCGTTTCTTATTAATGAGTAGTGGCACTGTCTAGCCCAGCACAGTGAAAAAACAAGCATATTAAAGTCCTCTGTTCTTTTTACCCTAGTGACAAGTCTGTGTGTACTGATTCATTGACAAATTTTGATTCCCATAAGGTTATTCCTGTTTGAGGTTATTTTCTTCCTGTCTTTCTTGATCCATGAAGTTTCCTCCAGATTCATTTCATTATTCATCATTTCTTCTACAATTTCAGCAAGTTAATTGCAAAAGAAAGCAAAAAAAAGAAACATCAGCAGAAGGAAGTTCCAGTCAGCAAATACACCTCACAAAACCCTGTTATCTCTTCAAATTCCCTTTGCACTTCTGTAATGTGTCATTCTTATGATTTTTTCATTGCAGGCACTGCTTCTTGCAGATTGTTCAGCTGCCCTGTAGCTGATTTCTAAATTCAGTAATGAAAATATCTACAGGATACTAATTTTTGCTGTAGAAAGGTTGCACTGTGTATGCACAGCACATCATTGCCTTGATCAGGTGAACAGCTGTGTACATGGCTTGTTGCCATTTGGAGTCCAGCTAAGTGACAGAGTTGGTAACTGCAGGTATGAAGACAGATTTATAGATTTTATTTTCTTTCCTGGGGCAATTTTATTTATTATTTTCTCTCTTGACGGTTTATTTCCTTTAATAAAATTTGTTGTATTTTCCCTTTTAAAAAATAACTAAATTGTAAATGGAAGCACAATGTCAATGAAACAGACAGATAAATCATTAATTCAATTTAAAAAATAAATACCTTAAAGAGGATAGGTTCTAAAGGTGGGTTAAGAACAAAACTCCTGATTGATATACTTATTTGTTTTAGAGAGATGAAGCCAAGATTTACTGAAAGGTAACAACAAGTCTCTAGAATCTCTATCTAAATACTCATCTGCTGGTATTGTTTATATCTAACCCCTAAATAGTTATACTTAATGAGTTATAATAATCAGGACAATACGGAATCTGCCCATGGCTCTGCAATGCGTGCTGAAATTTTATTAGTTGCAGTGACTCCCTGTGCGCTATATGTTGAATGCATAAGATTAATACTAGGTAATTGCTATCAATGAGAATAAGCTTATCATTTCTTTGGATAAATTATTGAAGGACACACTTGGAGCTTGTTGGATCCTCATTATTTCTTTACCTTTTAAACAGCGAAACATTTCCCTCCATTCTTGTTCAATAGGTTTCATGCCAAAGCCACTTGCGTGTCCAAAGCGTTCAAACAACAGCTTTGGTCATCAAAACATCCTAGATGATAAATTAGGCTGGGAGTTTTTTATGTTTTCATGGCTGCAATAAAAATGTTGCAGAAAATGAAAAATATATGTGGGATACTGATTTAAAAATCAGTCTCTCCAGTGGAAAGGTCTGCTTGGGTGAAAAACTGTTTGCATATTTCTAAATACTTCAACAGGATTTTTCTCACACTTAAGCTCTGTTTCAGCAATTTACTCCTGTAGTTCTTAGAGAGAGGAAGCAATAAAGGCTTTCAAAGGTATTTACTAAATATTCCTCTGCAACAAGAATGATTTATGTCTTGTTCACACATCATTTTTCAGAGGCAGCTGTGTTAGCTGAAGATGTTACCATCTCACCCACTGCCAGCTGTTTGTTACTGCCTCCTGCCAGAGGTTACCATGCCCTCAGATCTGCCCGGGCTCTGCGGTTCTTGTTCTTCCCTACCCCACTGCAGCCAGAATAAGACAGCAGCAGTTCACTGTTTAAGCTGCCTATTGTAGCCCATATGGCAGGCTTTTAGTCTTGAAAATGCTGTGCAAAGCTACTTGAAGGAAATCATTGGCCTTAGACTGCGAGGAAGTGTTTCACGGTACTAATCAGTTGTGATGGGGAAATGAAACCTGTTCACATAAGACCTCAGGGGTCCCTTCAAACCTGTTTTTCTACAACCGTGTTATTCTGAGGTGCAATGAAACAGAAAAGGCTTTGAGAGTTAGGTTGATAAATACAGTGTATAAAGAAATACTGCTGATGAATTTAAGCAAAAAATTATTAGCATTGTGCAAAATGAATTGTGTCATTTTCTGTCTGAGAATAACCTGAAAATAAAGCAGGATTTTCTACAATGACTGAATTTTTTTTAAAACTTTACCGTTGCAAGTAGTATGCAAATAGGAGTGTGTATGTGCACAAACATGTACTGTTTGCGTATCAGTTGCCACAATTCTGTGAAATAATGTTAATGTTTCTCTGCACTTAGAAAAAAATTGAAAAGGGCAATGATAGAAAATGTAAAAATGTGCTCAAATACTCAGCATATAGCTGAAAATTATGAAACAACTTCTTACTGCTAGAAAAATAGACTTTTTTGTAAGAAAGGGCTTTTATTTTTTCTCCTTTTCATTTATATATAACATTCTGAACTATGTATGTTGTTTGTTTAGAAATTCATACACTATGTTTTTTTAATAAATAAAACTGTACAAACTAAGCTACAGAACATTAAGCCTTGATTAACTGGAATTAATTAATTAAGACTAATTGAGATATTCCATTAATTTGGAATGTGAAACTGAAAATTAATCTACATCATTTTCAGATGACAGCAAAAACCTTTGGAAGCACTCTGAGTAATGGGATTAGAATTCAAATTGATTCTGATAAATGGATAAACGATCGAAAAGCAACCTAAAGAGAAGTGCAAAGAACTACACCCAGGAAAATGAGATTCATAAATACAAAACTGAGAATAAAAAGAGTCAGGGTGTTCCAGACAAAGATGTGGATATTAGAGGGAAGAAGGGTTAAGCACAGAACACCAGTGTAAATGGGACAAGCATCTTTCTGGAATGCATTAGGAGGATAAAGGACATGAAAAAAAAATCCTCCTGCTCTAGTCAGTAGTGTGGAGACCTCAGGCAGAGCATTGCAGCCCTGTATGGCAGACGTTATTCTGAAATATTCCATCATTAGCACACAAAAAGCCGTGTGAGTTTTATAAAATAAGATCTTTCTTTCAATTGTCTTTTAGGATAGATTCTTATTCTCCAGAATAAGAAACTGAAGAAAACCATGAAAATTTTCCTTAAATATTTAATATGCTATTATAAAAAAGAAGAATTTAGTGTACTCTCTGCCCAATAAGGTAAGAAAATAATCATGGGGTTTTTTTTCAAAAAATAAAATCTAGTCTACAAAAAACCTTTTACCTAAAAGGGCAAAGAAGTATGGAAATGGACTAACTAGGGAGGTTGAAGCATTTCCTTTATGGTTTTGATTGCATACTGAATAGTACCTACCTCAGGCAATCTTAAACCACCTTTGAACAGGAGGTAGGCTAGATGATCTTTTGAATTTCTTCAGAGTCTTCTATTTCTTTTCTTTTTTTTTTTAATTCATAAAGCTGATAATGACACAAAGGAGTAAGAGATTTAAATATTTTAAAGATTCCTGTAGGGCCACAAAGATTACTGAAACTTTAATGAGTTTACATGACTACAACTTCAGAATTGCCCAGGGTTTATTTTAGATCATTATAGACAAAACTACTCCCTAGCTTCAGAAACAAAAATTTTAAGTGGGGCTCTCAAGTGGAACTTTTAGTGATTTTTGCCTTGAGTGGTGACTAGAAGAGCAAAGAAAATGAAATGACAAGAGAAGAAAGGGTAGGCAAACTCTTCAGGAATTCAAACAGAAAGGTAACAGAATTCTAACACAGTTAAAGTCTATCTGTGTTACACAAACCCTTATAAAATGGATGTAATAGAATGTAAGCATCTGTTAAATAAATCCCGTAATAAGTCCAAAGGAATGCCAAAATTATATATGTATTTTATGAAAGGCATGGTATATGTATTATGTACTATAATATATTCTTGAATGATAACACAAACTATACAGTGTCAGGGCAAAAAAAACCAGACCATCCATGCTTGCTGTAAACAAGCCTTTGACCCAAACATAATGGTAATCCAGATGCTGCTGCAAGATGCATACAGAAGATGCATACAGTTAAACTAATTCCTTGCAGAGTAATTATGCTTTGTGTCTAGATACTTGTCAGCAACAAGGTGTGTGTAGTAAAGGAAGTATTTTTCATTCAGTATGTTTAAAAAAACTGAATTCAAGTCTTATGGCAAAGGAGTTAATAGAGTGGGTTTACCAGGAATAAGAGTAAAATAACAAAATTATGGGGTATCTTTCCAGTGCTTTTTGTTTCCTTTTCTCCCCTTACTACTCCACAACATATAATGGACACAGAATTACTAGAGGCTATATTTATTCTTGAAGTTATTAGGGCACAATTATTGTTTGCATGGTTGTGTCTATGGATTCATACAACTGCCTCAGAAAGTGCTGATTTTTCTTTTCCCTTGCAGAATTCCTGTTTTGTTTTTGTTGTTTTGCAGCAAAAGATAACATAGGCATATCTAAATGAAATGTAAGATTTTCTGAAGCAAAAAGCATACAAAGCCGGAGGAGGGCAAAACACAAAATTTCTAGGAAGAGGATTGTAGGAGAAAATTCTGTGCAAGGCTCCAAAACAGAGAATTTTTATTTCTACAGAATCCCCATCCCATTCTGCCTTTCAGCTGTAGGTGTATACCACGTGAGCTGGTAGAAAGCCAACCTATGAAGGGCTAGGTGATAGACATTTATTTATAATTCATTTTTATAATTTATAACCCTCCTGGCTTTAGATGCTAACTCGACTAGTGGTCATCGTCCTCCCAGAAGAGGACCTAGCTATGGTTTCCACTCATCCAAAAGCTGTCGCCAGAAGGAACGTGGTGACCCAGACCGAGCTCCCACTCAAACACGCAGCTGTCCAGGTGTCCAGCTGCAGGCAGGGCCTGAGCCTGTCACTTGTGCAGGAGGCGGCGGAGACAACACCCATGTGTGGTGCGGCCGGGTGAGCGACCTGCTCAGCCTGGGACAGAGCTGGCAGAGGCCGCGGAGAGGCTGAGGAGCATCAGGGGGTGTGAGAGGGAGATGGATCGGTGGAGCCACACCTGGCCGTCCCTGAGGCAGAGGCAGCCGGTGGAGGCTCCACAAGCAGCAGGGGATCCCCTGCCCTCATGCTGCCAGGCAGAAGGAGGGGACCTAAGAGACAGGGGGGAATGGAAACAAGTCGCTGCTCTGGGCGGCAGGCGAATCCCCTCCCGGCCTCCCTCACTGTCCCAGCAGCCCTTACACAACAGACATGGGGCTCTGGAACTTGAGGGCCAGGCACATGAGCATGTAGATGAAGGCCTGTCCAGCGGGTATCTAGGGTGATCCAGCCAGCCTCACGCGTCAAGGCTTTTTCTGTTAAGAAAAAAAGGAGGGTAATTGTCGTAGGTGACTCCCTTCTGAGGGGAGCAGAGGGCCCAATGTGCTGACCAGACCCAACCCACAGGGAAGTCTGCTGCCTCCCTGGGGCCCGGGTGAGAGATGTCACCAGGAAACTCCCTGGTCTGGTTCGGCCCACTGATTACTACCCGCTGTTGGTCATGCAGGTTGGCAATGACGAGGTTGCACAAAGAAGTCCAAAAGTGATTAAAAGGGACTTCAGAGCTCTGGGGCGACTGGTTGGAGGATCAGGAGCACAGGTAGTGTTTTCATTGATCCCTTCCGTGGCAGGGAAGAACACTGAAAGGAACAGGAAAACACACCTGGTTAACACATGGCTCAGAGGCTGGTGCCATCAGCGGAATTTTGAGTTTTTTGACCATGGGGTGGTTTACGTGGCACCAGGCCTGCTGGCGGCAGATGGAGTTCAGCTATCTCAAAGGGGAAAAAGAATTCTTGCTTATGAGTTGGTGGGACTCATCAAGAGGGCTTTAAACTATGTTCAAAGTGGGAAGGGGACAAAACCAGGCTCACTAGAGATGAGCCAAGGGGTGGCATGCCAATGTTGGGGGTGAAATTGATAGCCCAGCTCAAGTACATCTACACCAATGCACACAGCATGGGCAGCAAACAGGAGCAGCTGGAAGCTATTGTGCAGTGGGACAGCTATGACCTAGTTGCCATCACAGAAACATGGTGGGATGACTCTCAGGACTGGAGTGCTGCAATGGGTGGCTAGAAGCTCTTCAGAAGGGATAGGCAAGGAAGGAGAGGCAGTGGGGTGGCTCTGTATGTTAGGGAGAGGTTTGATTGTATAGAGCTCAACGATTGTGACGACAAGGTCGAGTGCGTATGGGTAAGGATGACGGGGAAGGCCAACAAGGCAGTCACCCTGCTGGGTGTCTGTTATAGACCACCCAACGAGGATGAAGAGGCAGATGAAGCATTCTGCAAGTGGCTGGCAGAACTCTTACAGTTACTGGTTGAAAGAGTCCCTTGGGAGAGAGTCCTGATTGGCCAAGGCGTCCAGGAAGGCTGGACATTCCTCAAGAACGAGATCTTAAAGGCACAGGAGCAGGCTGTCCCCATGTGCTGTAAGATGAGCTGGTGGGGAAGATGGCCGGCCTGGCTGAACAGGAAACTTTGACTGGGACTCAGGGAAAAAAATAGAGTTTATGACCTTTGGAAGAAGGGGCAGGCAACTCAAGAAGAGTACAAGGGTCTCATTAGGTCATGCAGATAGAAAATTAGAACGGCAAAAGCCCACCTGGAACTCAGTCTGGCCATGGTCGTAAGAGATAACAAAAAATGTTTTTACAAATATATTAACAAGAAAAACAGAGACAAGGAGAATCTCCATCCCTTATTGGATGTGGGGGGAAACATTGTCACCAAGGATCAGGAAAAGCCTGAGGTACTTAGTGCCTTCTTTGCCTCAGTCTTTAATAACCAGATCAGGTATCCGCAGCCTATTCAGACCCCTGAGCTGGAAGACAGGGATGGAGAGTAGAATAAACTTCCCATAATCCAGGAGGAAGCAGTTAACGACCTGCTACACTACCTGAACATGTGAGTGTCCATGGGTGGTCCATGTCCATGGGGCTGGGTGGGAACCACCCGAGAGTACTGAGGGAGCTGGCAGAGGAGCTTGCCAAGTCACTCTCAATCATTTATCAGCAGTCCTGGTTAACAGGGGAGGCTTGCCAATGAGACACCCATCTACAAGAAGGGCTGGAAGGAGGATCCAGGGAGCTACAGGTCTGTCAGCCTGACCTTGGTACCAGGGAAGATTATGTAGTTTTTCATCCTGAGGGCGCTCACAGGGCATGTGCAGACCAACCGAGGGATCAGGCCCAGCCAGCATGGGTTCATGAAAGGCAGGTGCTGGTTGACCAACCTGATCTCCTTCTATGACCATGTGACCCGCCTAGGGGCTGTGGATGTTCTCTACCTGGACTTTAGTAAAGCCTTTGACAGCATCTCCCACAACATTCTAGAGAAGCTGGTGGCTTATGGCTTAGACAGGTGTACTCTTTACTGGGTAAAAAACTGTCTGGACAGTTGAGCCCAGAGAGTTGTGGTGGAATGGAGTTAAATCCAGTTGGTGGCTGGTCACAAGTGGTGTTCCCCAGGGCTCAATATTTGGGCTAGTTCTGTTTAATATCTTTATCAATGACGTGGACGAGGGGATCGAGTACTCCCTTGCTAAGTTTGCAGATGACACCAAGTTGGGCGGGAGTGTTGATCTGCTGGAGGGTAGGAAGGCTCTGCAGAGGGATCTGGACAAGCTGGTTCAATGGGCAGAGGTCAACTGTATGAGGTTTAGTAAGGCCAAGTGCAAGGTCCTGCACTTCGGTCACAACAACCCCATGCAACAGTAGAGGCTTGGGGAAGAGTGGCTGGAGAGCTGCCTGGTGGAAAAGGACCTGGGGGTGCTGGTTGACAGCTGTCTGAATGTGAGCCAGCAGTGTGCCCAGGTGGTCAACTGCATCCTGGCTTGTATCAGGAATAGTGTGGCCAGCTGGAGTAGGGAAGTGATTGTGCCCCTGTACTCAGCACTGGTGAAGCCGCACCTTGAATACTGTGTTCAGTTTTGACTCCTCACTACAAGAAAGACATTGAGTTGCTGGAGCATGTCCAGAGAAGGTCAGAGAAGCTGGTGAGGGGTCTGGAGAACAGGTCTTACAAGGAGCAGCTGAGGGAAGTGTGATTGTTTAGTCTGGAGAAGAGGAGGCTGAGGGGAGACAACTACCAGAAAAGAAGTTGTAGCAAGGTCGATGTTGGTCTCTTCTCCCAAGTAACTAGTGATAGGATGAGAGGAAATGGGCACAAGTTGTACCAGGGGAGGTTTAGATTGGATATTAGGAAAAATTGCTTCACTGAGAGGGTGGTCAAACATTGGAACAGGCTGCCCAGGGAGGTGGTGGAGTCACCATCTCTGGAAGTGTTCAAAGAATGTGTGGACGTGGCACTTTGGGACATGGTTTAGTGCGCACAGTGGTGTTGGATTGATGGTTGGACTTGATGGTTAGAGGTGTTTTCCAACCTTAATGATTCTATGATTCTATGATTCATTCATCCCAAGGTATCCTAGTGCATCAGTTATCAACAACATTAAAAATAATGGTTATAAACTGAATGTCTGACAGCATTTCTTTTATAAACAGATTCTAAGACAGAACTACACAAATTCACTTTAGACTGAAATTTAACATGGAGATTCAAAGCTCTACTTTTCTCTTCCAGACCATGGCCAGACAACAGGGTACACTTGACCAATTAATTGGACTTATCCTGTCTGCTAGGGCTTTTCATGTTCTGTTGACAACACCACCAAAAAAGAGATGTGCTTCTGTAGGTGAAGCATTCCACATCAGCTGGAAGCTCTTAAGCTTGATACAACTGGATTTTTCTCTTTGGACAGTAGCAGAATTCGAAATTCTTTGGTATGCGCTGTATTTTGTGGAGGGGATGGCTCCAGTTACTGAGAAACTGATTAGGTCTAATTGCATTTAGTATTTAGAAAAGCAAATATCAAAACTGAAGTAAGATCATTATTGATTTTTAAAATATTGCATACTATATGATGACTTTTTTTTTTTTCCCAAAAGTCTTCTGCCTCTCAGAGTACATTAGCTCCTATGTTTCCCTTAACAGGTAACAAGCAGATTGACTAATAAATCAGGGTGTCTCTAGCTGTTGAATCAAGTTTGCTAGGTGTGGTCCACTTTTAGAAAGACATTTGTTCAACAGCTGTTAAATTGCAAAGACTAGGACTTCATCTCTTCTTAAAATAATGGTACCTAGATAAGAAATTACTTTCACATTTGCCAACCTCTTCTTATTCCCCATAACTAATAAGAGTATGTTCATAACCTCTTCTGCAGAAAAAAAGAATAGTGTCAGGGATTGGTTTTACTTTTCAAAGAAAAAACACAAGTGTGTGGTTTTTTATGCTGAGATATGTAGCTTAACAGACCAGAAACACAGCAGTAAAACAAAACACTTGATAACTGCTTATACTCATAAGAATTAGGTGTATTCAGATAAAATTTTGTCTTTTATGTGTTTTAGAACTTTATATTGAGATTACTAAGCTGAGATAGTCATCCCGTGTGAAATACTTCTTTTTTTTTTTCTCAGTGAGGATTTAATTTCAATCAATACAACTGTACAAGATTCACATTATCTGAGAAGCTAATTGATTATCCTTTGATGACTAAAAATCCCAAATGAGATTTTTAGGGGGCTGGAGGAAGTCTATAATTTATAATTACTTAATTTATTAATGAAAGGCATCCAACTTTAGAATAGATTGTGGTAGCATATGGCAGATCTACTACTGAAATAGAGTTTCTAGATGAAAAATAGGAAAATTAACATAAGCAGAGCAACTTATCGCAAGCTGTTAATGAGGAAAAAGTCCTACAAGCATTCCACACTCTTTCACAAATTGACTTGCAATATTTATTGATCCATAAATACTGTGAGTTACATTTAAATCAAAAAGCGTCATCTGGCTCTCCTTGCATGTTTGCCTGTGATAGCGGAGCTTATCACATCTCTCTGTATTGTTTCTTTATCCTTTCCTTCATCTCTTCCCCACAGCCAAATATTGGAGTTTTTCATGATGGGATCTCAAAATTTCAGCTTTCCAGAAATAGGTGTATCACTACCTGCAATCTTAATACAATCACAATTATTTACTCCTTAAAACTAATGTGTTTGATAATTGGGAAGGTTATGAATAAATACAGTGGAAGCCATCTTCTGCATCAGTGATGTGAAATGGATCAGATGAGTAAAAATATACAAAGACGTAAGTCTTTCTATCCGCTAATAATACTATAATATTAATTGCAATAAATAGTATAAATATAAATAATATTAAAAATCGTTATTCACAGATATTTGTGTAATGAGTTTGCACTGATACCTATCTAGTTCCTCAGAATCGGAAGTCTGAAATCTCTATATAAGTATGAAAACTCAAGACCAAAATATGCATGCAATTATAGTCATACCAAAAAAAAGACTGCAGATGTCATTGACTAAGCCACTGAATCTAGCCATACTTAATAGTTCCAGAGTCCACCCTTCTCAGCTGAAGCTTGCTAACAGGAGGTGGAAAAGCTGCACTGCTGCTGACCACTCCATGTGTGTCTTGCAGTTAAAACACTTGAGTTTGTTAGTTCATCTTCTCTCTCAAGAGGTAGATAAATCCGTGTTGAAAACAGCTTAGATATAGGCTAATTTCTCCAAACACTGAATCTCAGAAGGAACAATGAAGGGTTTATAGACTGGGGGAAGAGTAAAATCAGCATAAACAACCTTCATAGCTAATAAAATACCACAGGACACAAAACTTTGCTTCCAACCAGTATTTATATCATTAAAGACAGTGAAGAGGATTTTCATTATGTTACTCTCTGACAAAATGTGGTGTACCATTTCTTGGTGCATCGTGATACCAATGAATTCCATGTTGTCTTTGCGATGTTCTTCAATGCATTTGTAACCAGTATGAATAAAATCTTTGCCCCTCCATTTGTTATAGCAGCTATCTTACTAAGGGAAATAAAATGACACTAAAGGGAAGTCAATACAGAAAGAGTGTGAGGCATCTGTGCACAGTATGTTTGTGTTATTCTTCATCATAGAATCCTGTCAGATATACAGGCAGCATCTTGAAAACATCCGTTTCAGTTCCTTAAAGGAAAAGTGTAAGCAATGAATCAAGAGTATTCCAAACTAGAGAAAGGCTGTATTTTATAGCATGTTAGAGCATTTCACAGCATGGAAGATGATTAACAACATGTTAGGTAATGATGTAAGTGCCATAAATTAGTTTACATTCTGCAAAGTAAATACTAAGCAGAACTGATGTCTGAACAAAGAAACTAAGATTGCAAATGAGTATTTGGACCAAATCCAGTGTGCTTTCCAATTACTCGTTTTTGTTTTGTTTTGACAAGTAAGCCCAGAATTAATTTTTGCACATATATACAATATATAATGCATAGATATGTTTTATATATATGTGTGTATATATATGTTTTTTTTTTTTTTTCTATTCCAGGTCTCTCACTCTTCCTGAAAAGTTCTTCTCCTTTTCTACAGATGAAAAGAATTTATAATTATTTTTACCATTTTTTAAAGTACAATACTTTAATTTTTATTAAATTCTACCAGGTTTGTCTTTATAATTTGAAAAATTAGAAAAGAAAAATATAGGATATATAAATGTTCCCTGTTAACATATATTTCTAAGTAACATTGAATGAAGTCAAAAGATCAGAAAAAAAAATTCTTTAAATATTTCATGATTAAGTTACTGACCATACTGAAACCAGGGATTCTAATAAGAATTAGAAATTGCAAGGAATAATGAGAACATTCACAGAAAAATAGCATAAATAGTATCAAGCAAAAAACTGAAGAAATCAATTCTGTTCATAATTCAAATACTATTTAATAGGTGTTAGAGGAAGTCTCCATAATTGTTCACTTTCAGGTTTCTGGAATGTTTTTTTCAGCTGAATAAGAATGGAGAACTTTCAGACATTCCATTTACGGCTAGGTGTATTTCTAGTGCGAAATACTGGTGTTGCATTCCTCTTCAGATTTATTATTTTAAATCTACATCTCAAAGGGTGACAGGCTTTTATGCAATGACAGTATGCATAAAGAACAGACTAGCAGACTTATAAATATGGTATCTATGTGCAAGGGCAATCAATATGCAATTGGGGAAAACTTCTAGTTATGACAGTCTGGTTGATGAATTAATTCTTTGGTCTCTACATCGAATTTCTTCACAGTTTTCTTTCTGCAGATTCCTGTGTTTGGGGCATGTTTTGCAAGAGTATGAATGAGGGTCACAAGCCTTTTTCAGTCTTGTTTTTAAGAACTACTGGAAAGTAATGGCTTTTGTCTAGAGCAATCCTTAGGTACATCTGTATGAAAGGTCTCCAACTAATCTGTGTTTCCATGTCCCAGAATTTAATGTTAAAACAGTAAATCCCAGATTTGAATAACATGACATTCATGAAGGCTATTCTGCAGTGACAAAGCTCATATAAACCTACTATTTGCCCCACTCCAGTATTCTAATCTCTTGAAACAATTTGTATCCAGAAATATGTAAACTAATTCCAGTCCTTTCAAACCCTGATCCTAACCCTGGAACTATGAATTCTCTTACACCTAGCAAGACCATAAAATACTGATTATAAGCAACATAAATAATTTCAGTGAATCAAATGGACATTAAAAAATAAAGGTCATAACTATCTCCAAAACCAAAAGATAGCCTCACGTATAAGTATTGTGCCAGTTTCATAATGACGCTGACATTTTGTCTCAACTTGCTGGAATATTTTTTTTAATATACATCTTTTCACTGAAATATGTCATTTTAGGAAAAATGAACTATGGTGTTACTTCATATATTTTATTCTGTCTTCTATGTATGCAACAGCTTTATTTCTGAGGTTGTTTAAGAAAAGAAAAATAGAAAAAATGGAGGCAATTCTATTATCCTTAGCATATATTTCCAGCCTATCTTTCAAACACACAAAATATTCACATATTGTGTTAAATTTCACTGGAGGTGTAGGAATAGATTAAGCAAAGGTCATTCAATAAAAATATGACATTTGTACTAATGGAACAAGAGAACTGTGACAGCAGGAGACAACCAGCATTACAATGAGAACAACTCAAATGCACAGAAAAAAACATACATTCGTGTGATGGAAGGCCAATTGGTACATGAGTACAGGGGTTGAATAGGTCAGCAGTGACCAAAATTACTTGGAAAAATAGCAGCCTGTCCAGATATACAAACCTGAAAACTGTCAGCATAGCTATAGTACTTCCACCAAATCTGAACTATCCACATAATCCAGGAATAAAACCCATTTGCAAACTGGCTAAGAAAACAGTTATTCCTGCTTTCAACTCTAGTCATCCTCACACTGGAGGTGGTTCAGAACCACATTCAGACCCCTTTGCTGAGAATCCCTCACCAGGTCAATCCGGAGATTTGGTTTTATGAAGTTCTGTGCAGTTCCACATAGGAAGAGAAGGAAATTTTTCAAGAAAATAAAGGTCTCAAGAATGGTTATGTGAAGAGATTAAAATAATCTTAAAATTCACTTGGATGCAAATAAGATACCAAGCATCCAGAGTAACTGTAGAAATCCAATAATATTTTTTTAACAAACTCAGTAGGTGACATATATTTCTTTGTGTTTCCAATTGCTATTAGTTTTCACGTGTTTTAGTCAAGGAATAAATTTATCTTTTTTCCTCACTCTCTTCCACCTCTGTTCTACTATGCTTTTTTCCAATAATCTGATGTATAAATGAGAGCTTTTTTTTTTCTTTTTCTAATCAGAGAATTCTGTAACATTTTTTTAGTGCTTGTTGAATTAAACTCTGTGTTCTTATCCTTCTGGTAGAATACAAAGAGGTCATCCTTAAAAAAAAGAAGAAATTAATAAAGCTTAATACTCAGACTGTTATTTTGTAATAGACTGTTGCAGTGTCATAAATAGAAATCTTTGACTATGACAGTGGAAGAAAGAGAAGAAATTAAAAAAACCCTAAGACTTAGTGTCCTGCCTTGCATATAATTTTTCAAAAGTGAAGAGAAGATAAACAGCACAAAGCTTAGACCCGGGAAAAAAATATAATTGATAAATAGAAAGTTTTTCAGAGATTCCATTGAAACACTGTTTGCCTTTTTGGGAAGGTCACTATCCACTTATAACAAAAGCACTCTTCAGTTATAAGGAGGAACGTGTCTGGTAAAATCATCCTTTCTAAATGAGTTTGCATAGCCTCCATCATAGATTATCTTCCTTAATTTTGAGTGTCTCTTTATAATAATCAGGAAATATCATGACATCAAATTTCCTATTATAAAGTTTTTACTTTCTTTTTACATAGATATCATAAATACATGATAAAACAGTGTTACAAATACAGCAAATTTTAATGCCATCACATCTGGGGGATAGTTCACCTTTGTACCATTAGCTGCCATGGAAAGTCTGTTCTTTTGTTGGCTTTCGAAGACTTTTTTATGAGTGTTTTATGATGTTTCTGTTTATACAGTATTTTTACAACTGTTGCAAATAGACACAAATCCCATAAATTACAGGAAAAATCATCCCCAGCTTCCTCCAGTCTTAATATGAAACAGTAACAAAAAGGGGAAATGTGCAAGTGCCACTAAAGCCTGTTTGATGAATTCCACATGTAGATTCAATTTCAGATCTCAATTCATTAGAAAAATATGAAACTCCATGCCCCTCCTTCATATCTTATTTAAAAAAAAAACAAAACAAACCACCGAACAAAACATGACCATACTTATGAACACATCCTTATTAATTAATTTGGATCATAATTTTCTTGGGAGACTTTGATACTACCAAGATTCCATGATATGTGGGGATTAATAAAAATCCTTATTTCTTTGGTCCACAGTACCTGAAAATTCTTATTTGGGGTATCATCACAATTTATGGTGGAGCAATGAACAGTACTCTTGAGGAACAGAGAGGCCTAGACCTCATGCGGGTAGAAACACATTTCATATTCACTAACTGTACTTAATACATTTAAATCCACGTAAATGTTTATATATCAACAATGACACATATATAATTAATTGAAAAGGTAACTAGAGAATAATTAGTGAACATTGCTGAATTACATGGTACTGAGGGAAATAGAGGACAATGTATCAAAGGATATTGAAATGCTGATCTCAGATAACCATTGCCCAGAAACTGCTCAGAAAGAAAGAAGAGATGACTTGGCAGGGGAAAGATTCAGTATTCCAAGTAGTTTGATCTCAGTTCCTTTAAAACTAATAAACACTCAATGTTCATAGAAATGTCTGAAAAAGCACATTTTTACAATATGTTAGTAGCATGAATTTATTTTTGTCAAAGTTCTTATATTAGCACAATTTTCCTCCTTATGTTCTTCAATTACTTTTAGAGTGTGATTGATGAAACAGGTCTCTGGAAATGCAAATTTTTATTTCTAAGATGCAAGCCCTTGTTGCTATCAAGCTGAGTTGAACAGCCCAGCTGTGATCCATAGGGCAATTCCAAATGAGAAAGTGCTTCCTTTTTCAGTTATTCCCACTTGATGAACACAAAAGTCTTTAAAATATATTTTTATGTGAGGTTTTCTGCCCCAAAGATTCAATATCTACTAGTACTAAGGTAGTAATACCTTCTGCCAAGTATAATTTGTCCCAAAATTATTCAGTCAAGTCCTATTTCCAGAAATAGTTTTTACCACTGAAATCTGAAGCATCTCATGCACATCCATCCTGTATCTTTACTAGCCATTCGAATTAGATCACTGCAGCTGTGAGTAGGGAATTAGACATGAAATTATATTCATTTTGTCTCCTTAGTAATCTTACAAGTTTCCATATAATGAGCTCGACTACTGTCCCAAGAGAAGCATGTGATCAAACAGATGAGATTGTCCACACTAGAAATCTGAGTTTAAGGAGTGTTACAGAACAGGATATGAGTTTAAAAGTCATTGACTAGCATAGCCACAACTATATCAAAGAGCACTCATCATGCATTCTCATTCATCTCAGAGCAGTCAGCTTTAATGCATTTGTCAGTGCATCCTTTCTTCCTGACAGCTGCAACCTTCTTTTCTTTGGTCTCTAACTATGGAAGAACCGATTTTACAAAATAGATGCCCAGGTTCAATTCATCAGTTTGATAGAAAATTCAGCCATAAACCTGCAGATAATTAATTAGTTGAGTAACACCAAGCCTACCAATAAATCATATGTACGTGTACTTGCTCATCAATCCAAGACTTGGACAGTATCATTCTCTGCTTGTTGAATATGTATTTTATTAATTTTGGAGCATTTCTGGGCTTTGACTCCTTTTACTTTTTGACTTTCTATAGGCAACTCTAATGCCTGTTTCATTGTGACAACATAAAGCCTCTAGAAGATGGCATATTGCAAATTCTCCATTGCTGTTTTACGGTCGAAGAAGCTGACTTAGGTATTTGCATGGTTTGTGCATAGAGGATGCCTTCTGAAAAAAACATGCTCAGCCCTTGCAGAGAAGGTGTGTCCCATCACTGAAAACTTTATAATTATGACCAAGAAAACACACTCCTGATTCAGGAGAGTCACGATGAATTGTTCTTTCAGAAGACAGGCAGACAGTGGGTCATGAATGCAAAGAATGAAAAATGTTTAAGATTTAATAACAAAGAGTAATATTTATTTTTTAAAGCCAGGTATACATTTGGCCAAGTGTATTTCTAGAATAAAAGTGATTAAATTTCACAATGCATTTAATATGAGTAAGGAGATGGTTGGGTTAACTATGAATACAGAATTTTTCATACAGATTCTTAAGGCTTTAAAACCTCATGCTTTATAACTGAGTAACTTGAAAGGATACTGAATTATTGAAGCTTTCACATCATGACATGACAATTTGCAATTTTAGTGAATGGGTCTGTCCTGGTTTCAGCCAGGATAGAGTTAATGAGTTTTCTCACCATGGCTGCATGGTACTTAGTTGCTAGCTGGGGTTAAACCATGACAGTCCTCGCTCATTCCCCCACAATGGGAGGGGGGAGAGAATTGGAACAGTAAAAGTGAGAAAACTCATGGTTTGAGATAAAGACAGGTTAATAAGTAAAGCAAAAGCCGCACACGCAAGCAAAGCAAACCAGAGAATTCATTCACTACTTCCCATGGGCAGGCAGGTGTTCAGCCATCTCCAGGGAAGCAGGGCTGCATCACGTGTAATGGTTTCTTGGGAAGACAGACACCATCACTCTGAATGTCCCTCCACCCCTTCCTTCTTCTTCATCCCAGCTTTATATACTGAGCATGACATTCTATGGTATGGAATATCCCTTTGGCCAGCCTGGGTCAGCTGTCCTGGCTGTGTCCCCTCCCAGCTCCCCGTGCACCCCCAGCCTTCTTGTTGGCAGGCCAGCACAAGAAGCTGGACTGTCCTTGACTACTTAGCAACAACTCAAAACATCAGCATGTTATCAATGTTTTCCTATCCCAAATCCAAAACATAGCTTTACACTAGCTTCTAGGAAGAAAATTAACTCTATCCTGGCTGAAACCAGGACAGGGTCTGAAATTTAATTGGCAGCGGATTGAACCGTCTTCTCTTTTGAACCTACCTATTCATGTCTGAGGATCATTTGCAAGGCACTGTGTGACAGGCTTGTGTTTTTAAAGCCTATGCCACATATTGGCATTACAGAAAGTGGACTGGGAAATCCAGGATAAGATTTGAACACCTTTATTTAGAAATGAACAAGTAACTACTCTAGAAGTCATTCAAAGGACAACTGAAATCTCCAAACATTTCTCTTTATTCTGTCCGAAATAAAAATTAAAAACCCCAAACAAACAAAACCAAAACCAACCAACCAACCAAAAAATAACCCAAAACCACTCCAATAACAACAAAAAAACCAAAACAAAAACGTCAATTTAACTAGCTTCCTTGAATGTAAAAGAACTTATTTAAATGTTACGTAGCTTACATAGGCCATTATTAGTAAAATTCTTGTATCCACAACTACTGGAAATAATATACCAGATTTACCTTCCCACAGTGTATTCAGTATATTCACATCAGTTTGTTTTCATTCAGAAAATGAGAAACATTTCTTGTACTGCAAATGACATTAATACTTCAGCATACCTTAAAGTTCATTACTCACATTCCTGACTATACACACCAGATAAACCAGTATCTGATTCTGAATCGTATAGAAAAGACAAGGACAGAAGTTTGTAAGTTAGTTGTGCATACATCAATGAAGTAAAATCTCGATGTTAATTTGTTTATATAAACCAAGGCTTTGCCTAGAGGCAAGCTCAGCTTGTGTCTTCTTTTTTCATTTCACAGTTATGTTTTTTGCTTTATTACTGTATGAATTACCATTATAAACTACTGTATATTTGATGCTTGCCTATGGCTATCCAGAGGTCTTTGTTAATGGAAGGCTGAACAGCATTAGGACCATATTAGAAATTGCGTGTTCTATTTAAGAACTCCATTGTTAACTTACTTCCATATTTCCCTTTGCAATTTGCTTACTCTAATTGTCAAAACATTTCCTTCTCTTCCAAAAGTGCAGCTGTTACAAAATCCTACAGATGAGGCAGAATGGGCCCTATTAGTAATATGACACTTTAACTGTCAACTTTTTGATAGCTTTTGCAACTTTTTGTTACACAATCCAATTTATTTCTTTGTTCTCAAAAGTTTCAAAATGTCAACTGTATGACTATATGAGGGGTTAGTAGGCAAAGTATTGTGAAACAAACAGAATTCCTTAGATCATTTCAACAAGTAGTGATATTCAAATGACAAAGATACAAGGAGGTATTCTGAAAACATATTTTCTTACGTGACCTACTTGAGACTGAGTTACATAACTGAAGGAAATACATTTTCTGAAACTGAAAATGCCTTGATTTTTTGATTCATAAATATCTTCATTTGACCTCAGAGCCACTATATGAACTCCTATCTGACACAATTGCTAGGATTAAACATTTATCCTTCAGAAGACACTGTAATTCATATGTATGGAGGCCTGAATGCTCTACTTTGCAGTCATAGCAGTGGACTTTATCCATTTTGACAATATAGTCGACTTTGGTTCTTGTGATTTTTAATCTGACAGCCCATGAAAATTAGTTATGACAAACCAAATCTTTAAATTTGAATGCTTGTTGGCAAAAAGTTGGATATCTACCCATTGTCAGAAACTTTACTGATGCATTAATAATGGTCTTGATGCAGAGTGACTTCTTAAGGAAAAAATAAGTACAGTTTTGCCTGAACAGCAAGAAGATAAACTTAATAAGACTATGAACTCATTGGAGAGAAATACACTTTAGCATGGCTCAAGATCAATGAAATGATGCAGAAGAATGTCAGGAAATATTCTTTAATTGGGGACTACTGACTACTTGAAAATTGCTGAAACTTCCTCTTGCTTACATGATTTAAAAACGGATTATACAAATCTCTAGAAAATATATTCTTTGGAACAATCCAGTGTATGCTAAATGGAAAAAGGAAGGCTTGATCAGACAATTTCATAGATATATGACATTAAAACATACCATAATTTTTCCAGAAACAAAAAAACCCAACAGACCTAACAAACACAACCATGCAAGCTAGAAAAACCTTGTAGGCTTAAAAGTACCCAAAGTTTTTTTTAGGAGTAACTCCCTTGTAATACCTAAAAAAAAAAATAAAATTATTAGGGATCTTATTTCTGAGTTTTTATCTTTCATTATTCCTTCCCCATAAAACATGTTAGAAAAGCAGTGAAACTGACAAATTTATTATATGAAGATCTATGATCTTCTTTGAAGATTATTCTGTGTTTCTTATTGGAATAAGCAAATGAAAAAAAACTTCCATTGTTAAGTCTAGAGGAAGAGTCACAGAACCCCCAGCCATGAGATTCAAATATTATCGAGAAATACAAAGGATCAAAATTTGTACCCATTTTTATTTCTTCTCAGAAATAAGTGCCCACCTAAATCCCACCTACTAGCCAGGAGAACATCTGCATGTCCTAATTTCCTCTCTTGCTTTGAAATTGTACATGCATCTCCAGCACTGGCCCACATATTACAATTTGTTTGAAAGAGGAAGGAAGCACATAATCCAGATCCATTGGTCCTTAATTAATTTTGTACTCCATATTCACAGGCATGACGTGGATTTTCATTCATAACAACAAGTAGCATAATAGAACATGGATGATATTTCGTCAGTGCTCTAGCTTAAAGGAACTGGCATTCAGAGTGACTGAAAGGAAGGGAAAATTTAAGACTATACAGAAAACTCCTAAAAAGATTTCCAAAAGAGGGGAAAACTAGTACAAAATAATTGTTTCATACTGTAAAATTACCCTTGTCTGTATTAATAGCAGTGCATGTAGTTTACTGACTTGTAATGTTAAAATATTAGGGTTTTTTTACATTCCAGAAGCTGGCTATATGTTCCCTGAATGACTACAAATCAATTTGTATACACTTTGAAAAATCACTGTGCAAAACGACGAACCATTGCTTGGAGGAAAAAAACAAGCTCATGCTTTAGCATGGAACACTTCAAAGAAGTGAGATGTTTAGAAGAAATATAATTGCATGAACGCCGCAGTATTAACCACACACAAGTCCCAGCATACACACTTTAGATGCACCATGCTTTAATCCTGTTGGAGAAGTGTAGGAGTTGGGACTGGATTTGACTTGGTGAATTACATCAAAATCATAGTATTAACTTGACAATATGAAGTTAAAACATTTACATCCTGTATGACTGCCAAACTGCTAGACGTGTGAATGACATAGCGTGCAAGAGAGTCGGGTGCACACGGTGATCTTTTTAAGCAAATCCCTGCTTCTTTTTTGACAGTTTTGTTAGGAAAGAATGCACAGATGTTAATTGTACTTTCAAAGGATCCTGATTTTTGCACTAAAGATAACATGAATATAAACAAAGGAAAAATAAATAAAAGAAACTGTGATTCTTTTTGTTAAAACAACTCACCTTCATTTTTGCCTCATCTTGCCAACTATCACCAATGTGAAACCTTAGTATGCAGTGAAGGTCCCGGACTTTCATATTATTATCAGCCTGAAATGATCTTCTGCTGGAATATGATGCTATGGTACGCCTTTAAAATCAATAGCTGCCAGCAAGAATTTGCTGCACATTACGTTAATGATCTACGGGTGTAAGCTGTACAGTGTATACCAGCTTGTTCTGTCAAAGAAAAGATTGAAATCTTGCTAAGAATATAAAGACAAGTCACTCACCTCCATAAAGCAAGGACACTTATTCAATTGGCAGAGGGTATAGATTTCTTTACTCATCCCAAACTATGTAATAATGATAATATATTGTCTTTACAACTGTCGGTTTTAAGCCATCACAAAAATTATAATATACTATCTGAATGAAGACATTAGTCTAAAACCTGAGGCCACAATGGAGATGGAGTATTTCAACCAGTTATCTGCTTTGTATTCAAATGCTATCACATAAATCAAAGAAATAATAAGCTAAAAGTGATGTGGGCACTGGGATTTTACAGTAAAGAATATTATAGGTGCAAGTAAGGATGGCTTTTTTCCAGTTTATGAGGCAAGAAAAAAGCCAGTGTGGAATCTCACCAAGGTAAAGGTATATATTTATATACCTTTCTAAGTACATAAAATATATGTGCTTACAATACGGTTATATGGATATGAGAATTGAATGATGTGCAGCAGATATACCCTTCAACTTGACAACTTTAAACAGAAATCCCTCATTGTAAGTGATATGATGGTCAGCTTTGCTGACTGTACTTCTGAGCAGCTAATGGGCTAGATAAATATGTCCGGGGCCAATATACGAGTACCTACACAGCTCCTACACAGTGAACTTGAGATTAAAAAAGAGGAAATACTGTTCTCAGAAAAGTAATTCATGGAACAGAGCACCAAGTTGCCTGTATGCTTAGACTGCCTCAAAGACAAACAACATGGCCTTGGACAGGAGAACATGCGAGACATACGTCAAGCAAGCACAAGCGTCAGCAACGGAGGAGCAGGTCACCTGCTGAGTGATATTAAGAATTTTGCAAGGGTGTAAGCACAGATTCTACCTCACCTGAAGGGCAGAGATCTCAATGCAAATATCCTTGCATCTGCACTGTCGTCTTTGACTACAGTGGACTCACAGTAAAAGGGGCTGATCACCTCAAAAGTGATTAAATTTTGCAACACACCAGGTATGGGCAAAAGCTGAGAGAAGTGTAACTAAAACAAAGAAGGGACAACATCTTAATAATAAATATTGTAAAAGTAGAGAGGTCTCCAACAGTAGATTGACAATCCTATTTTCTGAGTTGTTTTCAGTTAGACGGTTATCTGAAAATTCAGCAGAAATACTCAGAAAATTTCTAGTTTTCTTTCCTGTTAAAAAATACAGATTTATCAAACAAATTTTTTAAGGTGTATCATTTTCAGCTAGTGTTTGTCAGATAGAAATAAAAACTAAATATTTAGTTAAGGCTGAAAAATTCAGTAATGAATATTCTCTGTTCTTTATCTTCACCATTTCATGACTGTACAAGAGATTTTAATTTTAAAATATTTTTATACTATTTGGCAGAGAAGAAAGTTAAAGCATTTCCAAAATGAAGAATAAAACAGATTTGATATAGTGTTATTATCCAACTTTTATACTTTAAAGGATGTACAGAATAATTTCTACAGACAATTTCAACTTTAAAGATTTTTTTAAGTATCTCTTGAGAGTATTTAAAACTCAAGTTGTGCTGCTCACAATTATACAGTATACTCTTTCTTCCTAATAGAATACAAATATTTTAGACTCCATTTTTTCATTTGAGTTACTTCATATTTCTTCACAAATTTTTTCCAGCAGTTTTTCTCCAATAGCTACTATTGCTGGATATTCTCTTTGCTTTTTGGTGTGTAATTTTATTGACAGAAATATTGAGAATTATGAACACGGGAAGGATGTATGCACTAAAAACACTAAGAAATTAAATGAGTCCATGTGTTTGCTGAGTAATAGGTGGGATTATTTTCCTTATTTAGAGATCTCTTTCTTCTCTTGGTTTGTGCTTTAGAGAATCACTATATAGCACCTTTGCAGGTTTGCTTAAAGCAGAATAGCTTACTGCAGAAATATGCTTGTGTAGACATATGTACATACATGTGCATGTAAGAATAAAATAAAGGCAATGCAGTGTAAGTTTCATGAACAGATTTACTTTGAAACTGCAAGTCAAACCATAAATGCACAGATGTTTCAAGGTTTACATCTGAAAATCTTGAAAGCTAAATGATTTATATATTTTCATCTTATAAGACTATTTATGATGGGAACAGAGTGAGGTGAATTGTTCTGTAAGTAATATGTTATGAGATGTTGAAACATATGTTGAAAAGCTCAGTGTCTTGAATTTCAAACTCAGTTGCTCTGGCTTATTCTTTACAGCTGCACACACATAACTTCTGTTTAATATATTTTGCATTATCAAATATTATTTTTAATCCCTGAAGAAGATGTTCAGAAACAGCATCTTACACAACTTCTCTGCAAAGACAGAAAGAAAGCCACATTACTTTTCTTAGCTGTATTTCAAGGAAACCTGGTGACATAAGGAACTATTAAGTGTTAGTGGTAAGCAAGAACTGGTTAAGAAGTTATTTCACAAAAGTATGTGGAAGTTTGGACACATCCGAAATCTTCAACTTGAAAATCTTCACATGAATAGGCTTTACATTTCAAATGGTGCCAAGTCAGGTGGTTACAGTGACAAGAGTTTCCAGTAGCATTAGAATATTTTCATTTACTGGTAGACCAATAATTTGTGTAAGGTAGCAAAATTAACAAACTTGTGACATTAGTTTGAAGTAGAAAAAAGAATAAATTATATAACCTATTTCATTAGAAAGACCAGCTGTTTCTGTCTTCCATTTCTGAACATGAACTTTTTCTTTCCCTGTATTTTTTTCTTTCTCTTTGCCTTTCCAAACCTGAAACTCCCACACTGCTTGGGTAATGAACGCTTTTCCCTGGAACCAAGAACAAATCTTTGTTTTTTGCTTTTTATTTTTAATATATCTTTAACACTTTGTGTTAATCTCACAAATATATTTTTCATAAATTCATGGAAAGAACAATTATTTTTTTTCTCCAATTGTACATGTATAATTTTTGCAATTATAAGCATACAAAAAAGACACAAGCAACAGGATAATCAATCTGTTAAAAAAATGCCAGGGTGGCTAGTAGGAAAATCCCAAGACCAGTTAAGACTTGAAAACCTGTATTGAGCAAACTCTGTCAGCTAACTGCAGCAATGGGCATTCCTAGAGATGGATGTGGTACCCATCAAAATAGAGCAAAGCACCATAAAATCACAGTAGTTTCACCTCATTTAGAGGCATTTTGCAGTATCTTTTATCTCCTCTCCAGAAACTATACTGTATTTTGTAAAATTTGTCAGCAAAGAACACAGTCCTTCACCATCTGTGAACAAACCATGTCAATTCCTCACAAGTATATGTCCTCGTTCTCCAAATACACACAGGCAGTTATTGCATTTGCTTCCCAAGAATTGCATATTAATCCTATGATGTGGAAGGTACAAAAACGGGACAAAGGGTGGTGGGTAATGCTGACAGCACGGAGAGAGCTTTGGAGCTTGAATTTGACATGGTGGGTATAGGGATTCAGTGAAAAAATATAAAGATGGGAGTGATGTGATCAGAGCAATCGACAAGGAAGATAATCTGACTGCAGCATCCCTTTAGGTTCTTGAAGAAAAGTGAATATACAATAAAATAAGTAGGTCTGGGGAAAGAAACAATAATCTGGAGATTCTGATGGAGAATGGACAACAGATATCAATATGGCTTTCACAAACTCGTGAAGAAATTATGAAACGTGGGCAGAAAAAAACCCATGCTGTAGACAGAAACAATTATAAGAAAATTGATACTGTTTCTCACATGTAAAAGTGTTTTTGGAATCAGGTTCTGTGTGACAGTTATGAATATGCTAAGTTAAAAATAAATAAAAAGCTCTACAAAAGAAAAAGGAATTGATACATTTGAGCAGAAAGTCTCAAGATTATGGATTATTATATCCCTCTTACTGATGAAATAGCATAGTTGAATTCACGGCAATTTCTAATGTTAATCCTTCAGCTAGTCATAACATTTAAGCAAAAAGGAGGGAAAAGTGCATTAGTGGACTCAATGTCATAAAATGTAAAAGAAAATGTTTTTTTTTTTCCTTGAGCAAAATTCATGCAACAGTATCTAAATTTAGACTGCATGCCCTTTGTGGGAGAGAGACTTTTTTATTTTGTACACTTTATATCAAGTGCTGGAGTGCCATATATATAGACAGTGCTTTGTAACTAAAATAATGTTCATAAAACCATCATTTACAATTCAAAATGCATTTTCAAGTTACAGGTAGAGTAACTTGATAGATCTCCTCATTGTCCATCTAGATTAATTATTCTTTTTGGTTAGTGAAAGGCTAGCTATGTTATATTGTGGATAGTGTCTTTACATTACAATTGGGAAACCAAACTGGAGACAGCAAAGAAACTGTGCTGAATATATATGGTTCAAGGCCCTATACTCAATGTGTTTTAAGAAATACATTTTAAACCTACTCCTGAATTTGGTAAATTATAGTTTTCTAATAAAATGTTTCCTTTGTTTATAGACAGACAGATTAGATATTTTTCTAAGTACTATCTTGCACGTTACACGGTATATAGTTTAAAAGTAACTTGCTGTTTACGGTAAAGATTACTTTGTTTCTATTTTTATTTCACTTCATTTGCACAGTATTTAACATTCTGAATGTTCTTACCCCAGGATGGAGTAAGTAGCTCCTACCACAGCAAAAAAAAATGATACTTAAAAAAAAAAAAAATTAGAAGTAAATCTCACTCTTTTTGGTATAATGAAAACCTTTTTAGTCCAAATGAAGAATTCCTGAGTCTAGGTGTTAGTCCTGCTCTGGTGAAGAGGTTCAAAATCTTAAAACTTTCATGAACTGAAATTTAGAGGAAGAATCAATTTGTGTCAATGAAAACATCTTATTTTGATTTCAGGTTTTTATTCTAATTAGCTGATGTTTTGGAGCAAATGTCATGCTGAATTAATTAATATACTTAATTTTTAAAAAGTCACAGCAACATGTTTTGACAACTTTTGTTTGCTTCCAATCTGTTTTGTAATTGTAAAATACAAAGAGTGCTTTATTCTCACAGGGATGGAAAGATTGAGGAAATTCTCACAACCATTAAACTTTCACCATTCATGGGAGACAGAATTCCACTGAAGGAATAAGGTATGGGAAAGCAGATTACTCCCTTTCTGCAAATGAAGTATGTTATGAACTAAGAAGAAGGTATTCCAGCCTCACCTAGTCAACATTGAACAGTATGCATTTTGCAGGTTAGACATCCTTGGTGCCACTGTGAAATAATTTAAAACAGCTTCTTGCATTTTCTCATAATGAAAACAATATAATCTCCCTGACTCCCATCTCTGAAAGAATTAAGTGGAAACGGAGCGGTGTGATTGATTTTTTTTCTAAGCAGTCAACTCTGTGTGTGTGTGTTCACACATGTGCATGCATGCATGTGTGTGCCAAATCCAAGCCATGAAATTAAAAAGGGAAGAAAAAGTCACCAAATCCATAGACCTTTAAACCAGCATAACCATTTTCATTCAAGCACTGTACCCTCCTCTTTCTAATCCATCCCAAATCCATGCCAAATTCCTTGAGCTGGTTTTTCATTTTGGTTTGTTTCACTTAATTAAGTCAAAGGTCCCAATTTAAGAGCAAAGTGAGAGAATTTTTTTGCTTAAAAAGGGTTTAAGAAGGATTTTGTTTGAAAAATAACTAATTCTAGAATGCTTCACAGGTGACAGGACACATATGAAGCTTCAGCTGTCCCCTCCTGCCAACCTAGAGTCTGTCATACCATCTCATCATCTATTCATCTCATGATAAAACAAAAACCTTATGTGACACCTGATGGGTCTGACAAGTGAAAATCTACTTTAACTGCCTCACAATACTATTTCAGACTCACTAATGCAGCTGGAATTGTGAAGATCTTATCACTCCACCTAGGAAAATGAACTTTAATGAATGCATAATATTGTCCCAGAATCATGGAGTGACAGAATCACAGAATGGTTGAGGTCAGAAGGGACCTCTGGAGGTCTTCTAGTTCAACCTCACTGCTCAAGCAGGACTACCTAGACCAGGTTGCCCAGGACCATGTCCAGACAGCTTTTGAATATCTCAAAGGATGGAGAACCCACAACCTCCCTGGGCAACCTGTGCCAGTGCTTGGTCAACACCACAGTGAAAAAGTGTTTCCTGATGTTCAGACATAACCTTCTGTGTTGCAATTTGTGCCCATTGTGTCTTGTCCTGTCACTGGGAACCCCTGAAAAGAGTCTGACTCCATCTGCTTTATGCCCTCCCTTCAGGTATTTATATACACTGATATGATTCTGCCTGAGCTTTTTCTTCTCCGGGCTGAAGAGTCCCAGTTCTTTCAGCCTTCCCTCTTAGGAGAGATGCTCAAGTCCTTAATCATCAGCATCTTTATGAGGATCTATGGGAGACAGTGTCAAAGGTCTTACTGAGGTCTAAGTAGACCTCAATATCCACTGCTCTCTCCTCAACAACTGTTGTTGTGGGTTAACCCCACAGTTCAGCCCCACACAGACCCTCACTCACTCCCCTGCAGTGGGATGAGGAGAAGAATCAGATGGGTAAAAGTGAGAAAACCTGTGAGTTGAGATAAAAACAGTGTAATAAGTAAAGAAAAAGTTGTGTGTACAAGCAAAACAAAATAAGGAATTAACCCATTGACACACAGGTGTTTAGCCATTTCCAGGAAAGCAGGGATTCATCAATGGTTGTCTGGGAAGTGAAATGATGCAACTCAAATATTCCTCTTTTCCTCTTTCTCTCCACTAGTTTTTGTTGTTGAGCATGATGTTATATGGTATGGAATACGCCTTTGGTCAGTTTGGGTCAGTTGTCCCATCAGTGTTCTCTCCCAAACCGAGAGGTCAACAATGGGAAGCCTCGGGAAGAGTAACCCTAGCCACCAGTACAGGCTGGGGGCCAACAGGCTGGAAAGCAACTTGATAGAGTAGGAATCAGGAGTCCTGGTGGAAAACAGCTATCAATGTGCCTTTACAACAATGAAGGCTAAAAGCATCCTGGGCTGTATTAGGAAGAACGTTGCCAGCAGATTGAAACAGATGATTTTTCTTCCCAACTTAGCACTGATGAGTAGTGAATATCTGAAGTAGTATGTCCAGTTCTGTACTCCCCAGTACAAGACAGAAGTGGATGTATAGGAGTAAGTCTATCAAAGGCCCTAAAGATGATTAAGGGATTGAAGCATCTCTCATACAAAAAAAGGATGTGAGAGCGAGGATTGTTCAGTCTGGAGAAGAGGAGGTTCACAATGGATCTTATCCATGTGTATAAATATCTGATGGGGATGGTGGGGGATAGCAAGGAAGACAAGCCCAGGCTTTTCAGTGGTGCCCAGAGAAAGGACGAGAGGCAACGGGCACAAGCTGAAATACAGGAAATTTTATTTAGACATAAGATTTTTTTTTATTTCTTTTTTAACTGTGTGATCAGACAATGGAACAGATTGCCCATACAGGTTATAGTCTTCATCCTTAAAAGATAACCAAAACCCTACTGGATGTGGCCGTGAGCAACCTTCTCTGAGTGGCAGGTTGGACTGGACAATCTCCAAGAGGTCCCTTCTGATCTCAAATAATATGTGATTCTGTGCAATAATTCTGTGTAATACATGCTCACAGTCCTACCTTATAGTAAAATTCATGTTACATCCCACCCCCCCTTCTGTTGAATATTCCTGAACTTATCTTTAATAACTGGAACACAGAAACCGCTGGGGCATCCCCAGCAGAGAGGCAGAGCATACCATGACTTGTAGGACATGGTAAGGTATATGACATCCATCAACAGACCATAGAAGCCATTATGCCATTGTATTGGGTCTGGCTGAGATGAAGTTAATTGTCCCCATAGCAGCCCTCCTAGGCCTGTGCTTTGTGTTGGTAGATGGAATGGTGTTGACAACACACCAGAGTTTTGGCTACTGCTGGGCAGTGCTTGGACAGCATCAAGGCTGTCTCTCCAGCATTACCCCCTCACCAGTAGGCTGGAGGTGGACAAGATCTTGGGAGGGGACACAGCCACAATAGCTGACCCAAAGTGACCAAAGGGATATTCCATACCATATGATGTCAGCTCAGCAATAAAACCTAAGAGAAATGAGGTGGGGGACACACATACATTCATTTTTTATGGCATTTGTCTTCCAGAGCAACCATTGCACATATTGAAACCCTGCTTCTCGGGAAGTGGCTGAACATCACCTGCTGATGGAAAGTAGAGAATAAATCTTTTGTTTTTCTTTGCCTCCATGCATGGCCTTTGCTTTTGCTTTATTATACTGCCTTTATCTTGACCCACAAGGGGGTTTTTTCCATCTTATTTTATCCCCCCACCCTGTCCTGCTGAGGAGAGGAGTGATCGAGCAGCTTGGTGGCACCTGGCATCCAGTCAGGGTCAATCCACCACAGCCATTCAGAAAAAAAAAAAAATTAGGCTTTAGAACTGTGCATTGCAACATAGACATCTTTTCTAAATAACTAACTAAATGTCTTTAAAGCTCAGAATAATATGGTTCTGATTCATGTGGAGTTGGAATGCAAATATACTATTTTTTTTAATCTTAACTGGTTCACACTTTCCTAATAAAAACTCTCAATGGCATTCAAATAAACATCCTCCAGCTCAACAACCCTGCACATTCCACCAGAGTTTTATGATCCTCAATTCTCAAGTCACTTAGAACTTTGAATTTTGTCCCTTCTATTTTGTCAATGTGAGTGTGTCTTTTAAAGCCTCACTCTTCATGGACCACTTCGTATCTATGAAAATTTTGTTCCTTCATAACATGTTGACAGAAAACTAAACCACAGATTCCAGGACCATTAATTGGGGTAACACTCAAAGATAGGAGTACCTGGAGAGATTCTTATGGGATCCTGTACTCAAAACAATCTTGGAGTAAAGAATATTCTGTGCTAGTAGAGCTGGGCCAATAGGTCCAGAGGTGGATCTGTGTGTGTATGTGAGTGGGAAATATACACCGCAGATGGTTGCCTAAAGACTGTCTTTAATAAGAGCCATTATTCCCTCACCTTTATAATTGTTATATTCACCTGAGTGCACTTAGCTCTGACAACACTCATCTTCCTTTCAAGAAACTTGTATTCAAAAAGGAAAGGTGTTTGTAACACATGCTAAGTATAAAATGATAAAATAATCCCTGCAGTTCATGGTTCTTGAGTCACTTAGCGATTTAATTGATCCTTAATGCTGAGATGAACACAGGACAATGAACAGCAAAGCATTAGCATTAACCTTATTTAAATACTTGATCTCTGCACTTAATTACTGCGCTGTGCACAATCAGGGCATTATATAAACACTCTGAATACCATAGGCCCATATAAGAACACTAGTCAATCATTGGAAATTTGTGACTGCTCTAAGATCTCCTAGAACCTCGCCTTATGAGCCAACTGTAGGGAGTGTACTTGTTCTATAATGTCTGTAAGATTTATCCAATAGAGAAAGAAAAATTAACAAAACTATAGATCCACATAAGTAATGAGCCCTGTACAATTTCTGAGCCCTTTTTACACTCAGCCCTGAAAGTGTGCCTATTTCAGCAAGGTTACAGCTTAATGTAACAAAATAATAATAACCTTTTTACCTGTTTTAAGCTTTTCACTTCTTAATTTCATCAGATGCCTTCCCCAGAAAAAATGAATAGGATTATCTAATTTATTTGCTCTTTATCAACCACCATGTTTCAGTCACTCCCTCTTAAACTAATGAGAAAAAAAAATTTCCTAACTTTACTAATTCAATAATTTTGAATTGTCATTTCCTTTACAAAGATGCAGGAGATTACCTTAATTCTCCACTGATATAATGGAACAGGTCTATCCTAAGTGGAGCACATCTTGAAAGAAATCATCATCTCAAAATAAGATGCAGAGGAATGTCTCTTGTCAAGTTTTATAATTATAATCTCAATTAATTCTTTGCTCATTTTCTCTCTTTCTTCTCAAGGGTGGAAGGAGAGGACCAAACTGGAGAGGAGATTTTTGCAAGTGTTCATCCTTTGTATCTCTTCTCAGCCATAACATCATCCTAAAAAAACAATTTCCTTTTAGAGTGAATGTTTGTTTATTTTCAGATACCTCATCACCTATGATCAGCAAGGCACTAATGGACCTCAGAGCATTCTCTGTTCATGGACACTGTTATTTTTGCATTAAGACTCATCTTATGATTGATGAGTTTGACATAAGCAGAACAGCTTCTGGCCCAGAGATAATGTAGTTACTAAGACAGACCCAGTGGTGGGCATGGCTGATCAAACGATCCCCTGCTGAAGCAGAAATGTTCGGAAGGATTTCAGGGTCTTGTTTGTTCAGGAGTGTGGATGACATGTGCTTGAGGATTTGGGATTAGGGGAATTGGGGAAACACAACAGCCCCTGTCAAGGTTATCGGCAGGGTTTCTTATTCTATCCTTTGCCTTTCCTCACCTTCTGGCAGCCTAGTTACAGGGCAAAACAGCATCACCAGAATACCCCCTGCTGTTTTGTTAAATCTGGTTATATTTTACTGGCTGGCCAAGTGCACTGAAAAAATATTTGTCTGAAGTAAATATGTCTTTCTTAGTCACATTGTCATGAAAACCTAAATTTAACCCAATAACTATTATTTTAGTAGTTCCACAGATTTGTAGCCTATATGATAATGTGCTGGTTTTTTTGTTCCGCCCTCCCCCAGTAAGTGATCATGGCGATAGGCTCAGGGGAAGATGTGTGTCTTGAGGAAGCTGTGGCAGGTAGGAGCCAGGGTGACAGAACTAAGCATGCATCATATTAAAGAGTGAGATTTGATAAGCAGACCACAAAGGTAACCAAGATACAAAATAGTGCATGTGTTCAAAGAGAAGAAGTAACCCCCACACTGTAATCCCACAGCAGATGGGGTGCTTAAAGAGCATGAAAACGTATCTTGGGATCCAAAGAGACTCAAGATGAACGCCCATGAATGGAACTTAATAAAATAATGTGTGCTATACTAAATAAAAATGCTAAATGAAGAACAACTGTAGCATCCTTAAAAACATATTGTCTATGTTTCACAATCTGTTTATGGTCTATAAGTGACTTGGCTGGAGGCAAATTCATTCAGAAGCATCCAGCAGTCAGACTAATGGCTCTAGTTTCTTCTATCAGCTCAATGACTAAGTTTGATCTATATAGGTATCAATGAACATGTTCTTGGATCAGATTTAAACTCTCCAGAAGTTTAGATTGGAGGAAACTAGCAATTGACTCTTTCTCCATATTAGAACCAGCTGCAAAATTCAGACTCAGACACATGCACATCCCACAGAAAGCAGCTGTACAAATACAGAGATTTGTATACAGAGATATTTTTCAGGCTCATCTCAGAGCAAAATGATGTTTCAAACTTGCTTTCACCTGCACAAGTCTTTGGGATCTTCTTTTACATAGTAAATCTGCCCCGGCCATAATTTTCTTGTCTGTTGAGGAGTGTTGCTGAAATTCTAGTATTTTTTTCTCCACCTGGTATAGCCTGAGGGAAGAACTACTTTCCTTCAGGGAACAACGTTTATTGTTTGGGTGGGTATTTATTTCCTTAATACTGGACTGGATTGAGTCCAGAAGCCTTTGCCTGTGGAAATTCAGCTTTAGTCTTACACACAAAAATAATTTTGGCTAGCATTTTATCACCATTGATATTTACTTCTATGGCAGTAAAGCCAAAGGCTGAAACTGTGGTTCTTTCTACTTGGAATGAAGTATAAAGATATAAACACACATTTAATCATAAACCCACCAACAGCCTACAGACTTCTTGCATGTGAACAGATGTCTTTCATAAAACATTTAACTCTAATTTTTTTGCGCAAGTATTGATGTCCTCACTGTCTTTAACTGAGTGCCCAAAAGTTTTATTCAGGTAAATATGTTAATCTTTAGTGCTTACCAAGAAAATCTTGAGTGAATTTAACTACTAAAAGTACTGTTCTATACATTAGTAATTGGAATTGAAGATTCCAACTGGTAACACATATTTAGAAGTTAAACATGGACATATTAATAAATAACATATATGTATAGTACGCGTTTCCTAAGCTCTTCCTATCTCAAAGTATACGCATAGTGTCCATAGCAATTTTTTTCTTATTTGTATGAGAAGGACAAAGAACTCTGGAAAAGAAAGAAACTAATATCAATATTTCGTTGCTTAAGAAAAAAGAGATCAAGGTACCCATTATTAGAATCTTCTATTGATTCAAAATACACATAAGGAAAGTGTTTTCAAATCTTATTAAAAATAACTCATATTTCATGTTGTTATTGCTCTAAAAAAGATTAAAACAGGTGTCAAGCACAAAAATAAAATAAAATAAAATAAAATAAAATAAAATAAAATAAAATAAAATAAAATAAAATAAAATAAAATAAAATAAAATAGGAAGTGTTCCTCCACTCATTTTTTTCATTTAGCTAACTGTGATTGCTGTGTTTATCAGTAGCTGATTTTTCAGGAGTGGTCAAAATGTTTTGCATAAACAAAAAAAAAAAAAAATCCAAGCTATCACTGGAGACAGATATGTACTGTTGAACAGTTATTCATCCCTGTCACATAAGGGTAAGACAAATTACTCAGCGAATGTGTCTTTCTCTTATTGATTATAAAATAGATTCTACATGAAATATGCATCTGCTTTTTAGTCCTATAGAAATAAGTGAATGCAATGCCACTTTTTAGTATTCCAGATATCATAAGAAAGGGTCTCATTGTAGTATCCAGATTTATCACATAAATTATATGTGAAATTTGGGTAAAAATTTCTGCTGTATAACTAGGCAACAAAAAGGGAGATGGAACAGGGAGAGGCAAAAGATCAGAAACCTTCATTTATAAAAGATGCATGTTGTAAGCAAAATGTGACACATGTAAACACTAGAAGTAAAAAAGAATCTTTCATCTATAAAAAAGTTCACATTCTGATCTTATAGAAATGTTATCTTTGGTGATACTGCCAACTGAAAAAAAACCACAGGAGAAAATGCATTGTTCCATAAATATATAGTTTGCAAACTCCTTTGCTTGTTCTAACTTTTAAAATCTTTTTATCTTGAATTCCTAGTGAAATTTATTAACTCAAAGTATGAGGGTGACAAAAGTGTAACACACTTGTTCATAAGGTCATTTAACATATGTATTAAAAAAAAGGGTAAAAAAACTCCTCAGATTTATTTGAAAGGATTTTTCCTCAGCAACAACAAAAATATGACTAATCTAATTGATACCTTTAAGTCTGAGTTGAAACACAAAATGTGAATTTAACTGTCTGAGTGGGGGGAACGTTTTTACCCAAATATGGATTTGAACGTAAAGAGATAAGGTAGATACTTTGCCTCAAAGAATGTCTTAAACATGTGGGGTGGCATGAGGGAGAAAGAAATGCTTTAATGTGGACTGCTGCTGAGAGCAGGACAAAAAGGTCAACATCTGAAGAGAGAGGAGAGGACATGGGGTGAAACAGGTGACTATAAGCTCATTTTACTAATCCGCATGAACAGAGTAAGACCTAGGGAGAAGTCAGTCATCTCCAGATCACATGGGACTTTACTAAAACTTCCATGTTTTTCACAGTTCACCCAAAGGTGATGGAAAAAAAGTGCCACTGAAGAAAAAGATAATTACTATGAACAATAATCAAGAACAAATTTAGCTTTTTGGCCAATTGTGTTAAAGTGATAAGTTATTTTTATAACTGATGTTATTTTTAAGTGCCTCAAAAAGGACTATTTCTTCTTCACCTAAGAATAACGTCATTTGACTTTTAAAAAGACAATTAGATTAAATGAAACAAAATATTAATTCTATTACAAAAGTAAATGTAAATACCAGTGAAATTTTACTCCCATAGAAGACTGAGAACAATCATGGGTTGCCCATAAAACCAATAATTTATATTCTGAAATGTACAAATGACAAAAGAAAAAAAATTCCATCTCATAGCTCTGTTGACAACAACTTAATTTCCAAAACAAGGCTCTCCCTCATTTCCCTGAAATTTCTATATTATTGTCAGGCGTCATGAGTCCCAGGTGATTAAGGGTCTCTACTTTCAATGGAATAAGCTATTTTCACTAGGATTGAGGACATTTGACTATGATTTGCCAAATAAAAAACAAATTTTGGCCCATAGAATCATAGAATCATAGAATCGTTTAGGTTGGTAAAGACCTTTAAGATCAGCAAGTTCAATCTTTTACCTAGCACTGCCAAGCCCACCATTAAACCATGTCCCTAAGCACCACATCTACACCTCTTTTAAATACCTCCAGGGATGGTGACACCACCACCTCCCTGGGCAGCCTGTTCCAATGTTTGACCACTCTCTCAGCAAAGAAATTTTTCCTAATATCCAATCTAAACCTCCCCTGGAGCAAACTGAGGCCATTTCTTCTCGTCCTATTGCTTGTTACTGGGGGGGAAGAGACCGACACCCACCTCGCTACTACCCCCATTCAGGTAGTTGTAGAGAGCCATAAGGTCTCCCCTCAGCCTCCTCTTCTCCAGACTGAATTTCCATCCAACTTGGTGTCATCTGCAAACTTACTGAGGGTGCACTCGATCCTGTTGTCCAGCCAGCAACTAACCACCATGCCCCTGCTCACTCAGTCCCCCACGGTGGGACAGGGAGAGAACTGGAAGAGTGAGTAAAAGTGAGAAAACTCATGGTTTGAGATAAAGACAGTTTAATAGGTAAAGCAAAAGCTGCGCATGCAAACAGAGCAAAACAGGGAATTCATTCAACCACTCCTCATGGACAGGCAGGTGTTCAGCCATCACGAGGGAAGCAGGGCTGCATCCCGAGTAGTCGTTACTTGGGAAGACAGACACCATCACTCCCAACGTCCCTTCACCCCTTCTTTCTTCTTATTCGCGCCAGCTTTATGTACCAAGCATGATGTCACATGGTATGGAATATCCCTTTGGCCAGTTTGGGTCAGCTGTCCTGGCTGTGTCCCCTCCCAGCTTCCTGTGCACCCCCTGCCCTCTCACTGGCAGGCCAGCATGAAAAGCCAGACCGTCCTTGACTGCTTAGCAACAACCTAAAACATCAGCACATTATCAACATTTTCTCATCCCAAATCCAAAACATAACCTCACACCAGCTTCTGTGAAGAAAATTAACTCTATCCTGGTTGAAACCAGGACACATCCCCTCATCCAGATCATTGGTAAAGTTATAACAGAACTTGCCCCAGTACTGAGCCCTGGGGAACACCGCTTGTGACTGACCACCAATTGGATTTAATTCTATTCACCACAACTCCTTCAAACACTGGTGTATCATCTCCAGGCTTATCTCTAGTGACCCTGGTTTTATCCCTTTCCCCCTTCAAATCTGTTTTAAAGCTCTTTCAGTGAGCACTGCTAACTCTTGTGCAAAGATCCTTTTCCTCCTTTGAGACAGGTGTACCCTATCTGTTTTCAGCAGGCCTGGTGTCATGTAGACAAACCCATGACCAAAGTCCAATATCTACATATATAAATTACAATTCTAAATGAACATAGCTTTTTATATTCTTCCAGCAGAAGGATTAAAAGGAGTGATAAACATTAGCATTAGCTTTACCTGTTGCTTTCTTTATAAAAACAAACTTGAGGAGAAAAATATTTCTGTGCAAGATAAGCCCGAAGTGAAAGTTTAGACATAGGGAAAATATTCACAGATCTGAAGAAATGACAGAGGAAAATCAAAGTGCAACAGCTGAAAAATTATACAAATGATTGGATGAAGAAAGAGAATTAACAAGCTGCCCCAATAGAGTGGAAACCATTCAAGCTCCTTGCTGAGTCTTATGTAAATCCTTCCAGTGTGCCCAAGCTGACTACTTTAAGAAAGTAATTTCCTGCTGCCGCAGTATCTTGATTAAATAGACCAAAACACAAATAAGTAGCAATGCCTTGTCGCCCTCCCCTAAGGGGAAGGGAGCTGGGAAAGTGTGGAGCAGATCGAGTGCTAAACAATCCGACTTCATTTTGGAATTTGCCAAGTGTGTTGACCACTGTACTGCAGTGTTTCATAACCATTGTGTCTCTCTGTAATCTAGATGATTTAATTTCATGTCAAGTTTTACTTTCCTACAAAACTAAAAAGAAAGGCTGTTTTTTATCTTGGGAGCTACAAATATATGCCAGCTAAGAACATTCTTATCATGCATAAGTGCAAAGCACTTTGAATCTTAAATGCAAGATATAAAATTCAAACTCTAATTCCATCTATTGCCTGGAATGGTTCTATTATCATCTGAAACTCTACCAGTTGAGCAGGAAAAGGAATATGACTTTTTAAACAGAAAAATTATTGAGTCATTCACCAAAATGGCTCCTTTTTGATTGACAACAAAATTAAAAAAAAAAAAAATCACTTCTGTTTGAGGGAGAGTCTCCCTCTACATAACAACCTCATAGTGCTTTATGAACATTAAAATTTACAACAGCAACTTCCCTTTTCAAGCTACTAATTCTAATTATGTCATTTTTCATATGATAAATTTACAAACTAGACAGATTTCAAGCCACAAGAATATCTACTGGTGTGTTTCTGTTGACTAGAATTTAACACAGATAGTACCAGGGTAAATTTAAGAGAGAAGAGAGGAAGATTTATCCTATCAATCCCAAAGCTCAATCCTATATCTCAAAGCTCACGCAGAACTGGCCTGGTTAGGTTTGCATACAAACTACGTGATATATATATTAGCTAGGAGTATTTCTGTCAAAACACAGATATGTACAATGTACACACAATCTAAATTTATCAAACTTATAGCTTACCAAATATGTTTCAAATATAGAATATGCTATTATACAATTCCATGATCTTACATAACCAAACAACATTCTTGTCATTAAGGTTGGTCAAATAAACTTCAATACTAAAAAAAAAAAACAAACCAAAAGCTATCTATGATTTATGGCAACCTTTATTTTTTCTGCTTTAATAAAAGAGTGGGCTGAACTGCTTTGGTCAAATATTGTTTTGTTTGATTGTTTAATGAAAAAATGCAGAACCAGCAGTCCTACGGGATCTAGCACATTCTCTTGGCTTTTCTGAATTTCCTCTGAAGTGCCCATAAAAAAGAAGACAGCATGGATTTGGTCTTAATTTTGAGCTGATTCTGAAGTATTCAGGGTTGATTTTCCCCCAGTATTTTTCAGTTAACTAAAACACTAAGAAAAACAGAGTTGCAGAGGTTTATTGCATGACAGACAGAAGAGACACTTCATGTAAAATGAAAAAAGTTAAAGGTACTTATCTGGACATGCACAAAGAGAAGCTGGAGGGACATAAACTTTGACAGCAAATCTAAGGTCAGTCTCAGATTGGGAGGGTAGAGGAAGGAAATGTTCAATTTCTAAATGGGAAACCAAAGAGTCCATTCTTCTGGTTTGTGGGAACAAGAAGATACAGGGATGCCAAATCTATTTTCCCAAAGGAATCACTGATGAGACAGTCATTTTTTCCTGAGTCCAGACTGAACTTCCTAGAAGGCTGGCACTTGCCTGTACTTCTAGGTACACTGAAGAATCCAAATCAATATAAGCAAATTGACCTGAGCAGAGTATCACTGCAGACTAGTCCCAGAGCATCTCAACCGGGACAATAAAGGCCACAGCAGCACCATGGAAAACATTTCCTGATCCGTGCTGGACTCCCAATACCACAAAATAATAAAACAACCCCATTCAAACAGAAAAGAACATGGCTTGCCCTGTTGAAAAGCGCTACACATATGCACGGACACAAAATAGCATGAGGGGGGAAGATTTGCAGTCAAATTTACAGGAAACCTTTCTAGCTACAAATTAGAGGAAGATTAAATACCATATAGCAGCTGTTATACATGAAAACAAAGGATCAATTCAAGGCTTACTACGACTTTGACAAGAAAAAGATTTCTAGGTACATCTACAACCTTGAGCATTGAAATGAGGTATGATTTTACTGTGGATGTAATGTTTGCTGAAAATTGGCAGTCAACTAAATTGCATGTGTCTGCTAGACAGGTAACTATTGATTAAATGCTGTGAAAGAGTAATTCAATGGTGGTCGTTTGCCACCCCACCCCTTCCCCCCCCAAACTCTAGGGATTTAAGAATGGAGAAAAATCATCTCCAGATGCCCATGTAACTTATTTTCATTAAAGGATGTGATGTACAGTTCTAGGTATCTTAGACCCTATGGTATACATAACATAGCACGCAAATTTTATTAGGTGCACTAATGAGTACCTTTAGAAGCACCAGATGCCTAAGGTGAAAACTTGACCAAAGATGCAATATCAGTTTGAATGTACCTCAGTGCTAGAAATGTGTGGATAAACAACAATTTCCATCAGTATGTTAATCACAGTGTAGTTGATTTGCAAAATAAATCTTTTGATGAACCTCTTAGTGCAGTTTTAGGTAACATTATACAACATACTTCTACTCTGTTAATTCACCACAGGAGATCAGATTTAGAAATCATGGAGTTATACCTATTAAGGAATAGAGAAATATGGCTTCCCAAAACTGATTTTATACAAACACATGGAAAAAAAAATAAAAAAAAAAACCCTCATCATCTTTTTCTGACTTATTTTAGAACAGAACAGCTTCAGAAGCTCCTTGATATGATTAAATTAACTGAAGAGTAATTTCTGTGGAACTCTGCAATATCAAGTAACACCAAAAAAATCTGCAGTGGATTATTACACCTTGATAAATTATTTCCAGTTTATGGTGTGATTGCCAGATGAGAAGAATGGTTTGGTTTTTGTGAGGTTTTTTGTAAGTCTTAGGAGTAAAAAGAAAGTGAGGCAAAACTGAACATACTGAATTTTAGCACAGGTATCAAGAAACACACCTAACAGCAAGGTTTGTTAGGACAGACATTAATTATCTTTTTGAAGGCTAGAAGGACAGAAACTTCAGTCTTATGAAATCAGAAGTAGGTGTATAGAACAACCTTCATTTTGGTGAAAGAGGGAAAGAGACAAACTTTGCCAATATACCTTTGCTATCAATTCACATAGTAAAATTTTTGCAGTGCAACATTAGTAAAAATGGTGCTAAAGAAAAAAATAAAGTAAAAATAGTTTGGTTTTCTTTTCCCTACCTTATTTGATCATCTTTAGGTATGTGTGAAACAGCAATAACCTTGTTAGGTAAGCACTGACTTTTGTAGATAATTATCTTGGGGGGGTGGGGAGTGGCACAAATTTCTACAGGTGTGCTGTTTCTATTTTGCTAAATATTTGCCAAAAACTTTGTTTAGGAATCTGACTTCATAATTCTCAAGTAAATTTTGATTCACTGAATTTCCCCTAAGAGTCTTCTGTGTGAGTCGCATGGCTAACCTGGGTCGTGAATGTTAAAAGTGTAGTTTTCAATCAAATGTACTACATGAAATGTAATCTAAGGAACTATTGTAGGTAAACCTTTAAGGACTTTCAGATGTAAAAGCGATCAAGTACTTCAACATTTATAGGAAAAAAAAATATGGAAAATTAATATTTGCTTCGGAATATACTTTTTTTGATGATTCACATAGTTCTGCTCTAATTTTACAAGATGGATTTGTATCAATTTACAGGCTACACAATAAAATTTTAGTAGGTTTGTATATAAATTGCTGAAAAATAAATATTTGGAGAAATAAACAGCCAACACACTTGTCTTGGTTGTAAAAGGATTAAAATATCTTTGAGCACACAAGCCTGAGGGAGCCAGTTTTTTAAAATGTACCATTATATAGTGGAAACTGGCCTATATCTAAAAATATCACAATTCTTTTAAAAAATCAAATGATTTTGCAGTTGTCATTTTAAAATACTGAGTTTAAAATTATTTGCTGCCAACCCCTATCTTGAGTTCCAACTTGAATGTACGTTGTACCAACCTATGTAATTACCAATCAATAAGGCCTTTTTCAATACATGTAACAATCATTTTTTCCTTATGTTTTGCCCTTAGTGCTTTAACCTGGAAAAAATGAAATGGCTGATATCTGAGCCAAGGACACAGTTTCCACTAAGTGGGTACAATCAAGTCTTTGTCATGATTGCCCTAAATGATTGTTACAAGAAATGGGGATCACAGATGCAAAACACTTTACATATTCACAATCTGTACTGAAGAACAGGACATACAGAAACCATCTGTTCCGTGTTTTCTGCAGAGCTTCCTAAACCATTAGTAAGGGAGTTGCTCAAACTGAGTTTGGCTAGATTAAAACTGCCTTAGCAGCTATTCCAATGAAGTGTAGTTGACTAAAACCAGGAAACCAAAGTCAGGAATTGATGAGGCAATTAAATAGAGCAATTGCTCCAAAGAAATGGAAGGATCAGATGCAAAGTTGGAGAAGTTATCCAATTCAACTTCTACAGCTTTGAATAAAGTTTCATGAATATAGTTTTCTCTTTCAGGCTAAGAAACTCAAATGAGGTAGGTCAAAACTCCGTATCTGAGGCAAAGACAGTGTTTGGATTTCAGATTGGACTCAGCACCACAATTTGTACAAAGTTTTCTCAGAGTAGTAAGAGGAGTTACGTGGGCATCTGAAGTTGACCTTTCCTCTACTCCCAAATCTCAGGAGTTAGTGAGGGAAAAAATAGTAGTAAGTAGCAACTTCTGTAACATATTCACATAGCATCTTGCACAAAGCTGTCCTGGAATTAAGAAAGATTAACTCAGCAAATTTGCATCCAGCCTAGGCATGATACTCAGTGCTGAAGTTTTAAAGTTTGAGGGTTTTTATTAGGAATACCATGCTGGGTTGAACATATTATGCCACACTTACTGAGCCTGACTAAACAGGACTTTAAAACCGCAGTAAGTCTAAAAGGACTAACGCAGGCCTAGAACAAAGGAGCTGCAAATTTCCATTTAGACTCATTGATGCAATTGCATTTCAGGCCAAAGAAAATGTAAGCAGAGGACTGAGCGTGTTTGTGAGTGGAATGTATTTGACATATAACAGGAATCATGTCTGGCTAGTGGAAAGCTTGTTTGCTAAAGTCATTATCACCTTTCTCTCTTGTTCTTATATCTGAGCTTTCTGCCATTCTTCCTCTTAAACTTGGAACACATGCCTTAACCTAGCATGTTCTTTTGTCTTTCAAATCCTTCCTATCAGATGCAATTAACTAGATTGCACATATTTTAGTGATAAAAAACAGTGGAAAATTAAAGTCCCAGACATGTGAAAATCATGTATTAACTTTCTGCACTGATCCCTCTAATAAGTCTTTTTAATACTATGAAGCAATACCCACAGCAGTAACAATACATCCTCCACCTCAGATTTTATTTTAGAGTAAAAGCAACAATAAGTTGGAAATAAAATGAAAAATGCAAACCCATATTTTCTCCAAGTATCTCTGTACTTTAAGCTAAATGCATTTTATATGGACAAAAGTAAGTTTTTATTTCTTAACCTGGATGATTTTTAGAGACAGTTTTTGTGGCCATTTACTGTTTTTCAATCAAAAGTTCATTTTTGTTACAAAAGCTTTAACAAAAAAAATTTTGATGCTGCAGAAAATATTGCTTAATAAATGAGTCACATTCAGGCAACATGTCAAAAAAGAAACGTCCTTGTGCAGGTGGGTAGTTTCAGAGTTTGGTTCTTCTCACACTAGCAGATACCTGTAAATTGCTCTTCAAGCTCCGTGTCTCAGTACAGGTGAGAATCAGCCAGAGCACTACACATTCAGCTTCCTCCATCGTGTAATGTGACATTTGGAAAGCTGGTTGAAATCTCTTAGTGGAAGAAAGCTTTTCAGAAAACTTCCATTAGAGTCCTATCTAGTAGGTTACCAAATGGCAAGTGGTGCTTAGTTGGAGGCTGTAGTTAAGCACTACAACCTTATAGAATTTGTTGTCAAGGTTTATATCCACATTGTATTGCTTTGTGCATAGTTTTTCATTTGATCAAGAAAGGTCTGTAATGTTGGTTTTTAATTAATTGTCAACGAATAACAGTTTTGATTATGGTTTTATTTCACAAATATTTAAAATATGTATGTCTGCGGTGCAAATGTTGAATCCATGCTTTTCCTCTTAATTTAACATGTAGCTTGCCAGTGGGTAAAATATATGTGAAAATGTCACAGATATCTCTGGTTTCAGTTAGCTATGATTTCAGGAACATTAAAAGATGCAGTCAAACGCACTTAAAAAAATCTCATGATGTTGACAACTGATTATCTACAGCTTTAATTGTGTAAATCAGCAAGAGCTATCTTGAATTATGAAACATTCTGGCCCTAAGTAAATGATCTAATAACTAGAAATCAAATGTATTCAGATTTTACATGACACCAAACTGGATAAGCAAAAGAAAAAATCAAATCACTATAGGCTCATTTTAGTTATACTGGTCGAGATCAACGGTTAAATATTTGCCAAGGAGAGTTCTAGCAGCTTATTTTCTTCTGGTTCAAAATTCCTTACATTTTCTTTGTGCCCACCTGTATGTTTTTCAGAACCAGTCTGTTTGTTAGGAAGATATTAGGCCAGACACCTCTCTAAAAGTAAAGCAGTATGTTACCAATTATATCAATAGAACTTAGCAACAGAACTTACTGTCTCTCACCAATTATTTAAATACTCATTTATATTTAGTTTAAAAAACAAACAAACAAACAAACAAAACCCACAACCCAAATAGAGAGCGGATTAAGTTTTCAAATATATCAAACATCATAAGTTGAGCATGGTTATTGTCCCTGCAAGAGAAACACACAAACCCAAGAATTGATCATAACACCAACAGGCTGTCTATGCATATTTCATACTCTATATTTATTATACAGCTTCCCAAGATGAAATAGCCCAAAGTTCCTGAGTTCAGTTCTTTCCAGTGACAGTGGAGGTGTATCAACCGTTTATAGGTGTAAATAATCCACATATTTAAGTGAATACCCACAATATATGTAAATATACTTGATTTGTTCTAAATGAGGCTTATGCCCAAAGATGTTGGCTATTCTGTTGCTCCCTGCCTCCCTTCACAGCTACCTGGCTGCAGGGTGAGTAATCTCAACCACCTGATCTAATAGAAAATATAATTTCCAACAACCAAAAAGATTAGCTTGCCATTAGACAGGAAAGATGAATTGATTCATCCAGCCTAAACAATGCTACAAGATCCAACACAGGTGTGGCAACAGCAACAAAAAGGCAAAAGAGTGGAAAGTATAAGAACACAGATGCTGTTTTTGACAGTGTCTGGGTAGCTTTTGGCAGTAGACTGACTCCTAGCTAGGAAGGCAGGAGGAATCTTGTTAAAATATTGAAAAAAAGCATTGGGGAAACAAAATGCAACTTCAAAGGTTAATCCGAACACACTAAAGACAAACCATTTACCTGTTGTTGATTCTAGAGAAAAAAGTGTTCTCCTAAACTTTTTAATGCATGGGTCCACACAGCAAGAACATTGATAAAACCAGCAATGGCCAGCAAATATTTTGACCAAAAATAGTTTCATTCCTAAAACAGCCTGTTATCCTTCTTACTTTCCTTTATGTAATCAGGTAATATTTAATTAGGAATTCTATTTAATCTGTGTCTTTGCCATTGTATTTAAATCACTGACTTCAAAATATAACATACTTATCCTTTATATGGATTTGAAGAGTTTCAAAGCAGCATTTAATTGCAGCTGAAAGTGTGAAAAGGAAACTACACATCAACTCTAACGACCAGCGTGTTTACAGTAGCTTTTCAGTTGCAAAAAGGGGTTTTTGGGATTTTTTTTTCCACTTTACAAAGGCTGCACTTAGCAGCGGAAGCACTTAAGCTTTAGTGGATCTATTGAGTGCCACAGAACATGCTTTCTATGCCTGATTATGGAATGTTTTAGAAGTTACTCTAATGGGTAGTGAGGTTACTTTGGACATTGCTGTCAACTTAGATTGCGGAGTGCATCTACCACAAGCAGCACAGGAAAAAATGGGTAAAGGAAAACAGGGGAGATGCTGTGTCAGTAACACATTGCCATGCTCACTTCTGGGGCCAGGGATGACTGAAGAATATTAAAGAGGTTTTTTAGTCTTTTGGAGCAATAGAAGAAAGACCAGAAATTTATAATGTAGCAAATTCTGCTTGGCTTGAAACATGGAATACCATGATGCATATATTTATGCATTCTGTTTTACCAATGTGCTGTTAGAAGAAAAAAATAAACCCATTAAACCCCAATCTTCAACAGTTTTCTGATGTTGCAGAAAGAGGGGATCATAGCAAAAAAAAATTCTTATATTTCTGTTGTTGAAATTTTTATTGGAGGTAGACTGAGTAGGGGATCTGGATCCAGTTCATGGGCTAAAGTTCTGGAGAAGATACCACTGATTTTTGCCATATTGTATTGGGTTTGCATGGCAAGGTTTTGGTAGCAGTGGTGGTTGCAGGGGTGGCTTCTCATTATATTTTTCCCTCCGCTGTCCAGCTGAGGAGGGGGAGTGATAGAGCAGATTTGGTGGGCACCTGGCACCTACCCAACGTCAAACCACCACACATATTTAGATTAGGTTGTAGACAGGATTGTATATTGGGAAAGACATAAAAGCAGAGACAGAATTTAAGTTTAAGTTGGACCTGACATTTCTAGAGTTATTCTTCTGAGATTTCAACATAAAACAATTTAGGACCATATCATCTTAATCTCCTCTCTGTCCTGGACTTTCTATTCATTTTTTAGGTCAAAATATAAAAGCACTTTTCACACAGCTTGTGCATTCCTGACCATCACTGGTTCCCAGGCTGTTCTTCAGGAAATCAGACCCAAATGAGGCTAATGATGACTAAATCCAGAAAGAGCAACAGAACTGCAAGCACTCAGTCATGTCACTGGTTTTAATCCAACTGCTCTTGCATTAAGTTTTCTTTGTTGGATGGAGAAGATGTTCCACTGATACAAAGGAAAAACTATGGTTTGGAGTTATTATGAAAGCATTTTCATACACAGAACAAGTTATTCTACCTTTATCGAGTGTTTGGTCATTGAGACATATAAAATAAGGAATAACTGGCTAATCTGCCTCTTGACCTGTATTGACAGAGAAGACTAAGACTCTGTGTGTGGCCTGGAGAGTCTGTGCTGTGACACCTAGTGCCAAGGTTATTTGTGACCAGCCTACCACTCTGCTCTGCAGCCTTGTGTTCAGCCAGATGCCCTGCCGTCCTATGTATTCTCCTTACCACTGTTTCTCCAGCTCAGTGCAGGGGTGGGGACTTCATGCAAGACTGAGGACAAAGGGAAGCAGAGGCAAGCGGCCATCTCAGAAAGTCCTCCTGGTTCCTGAGCTGTGAAGATGGTTCCTCCACCATCACCTTCTCCTGCCTGCTTAGGCTTAACCCCAGAAGTCCCCAGGTGGAGAGACTGCATATGGGGCTATGAGAGGAACTAATGGCTGCTCCATCGTTCCTGGTCCCAAACTGATTGTCACATAAGCAACATAACCCTGCCTGTAGGGTACACATGTGGAAAACAACACTGTAGTAAATTCTCACAAATTTATCTATTGTGTGATCTCTTCAAAGAAACGTGGTCAGAATATTTACAGCCAGTCTTGGTATTTGCGTCAAGAATTGAAAAAGTGGTCAGTATTAATAGCTTGTGACTTGACTTTCTACCACATTTTTTAAAATTTATTTATTGTTTGCTTTTTTTTATTTTTAGAAGTAGAAAAAAGCAAGTTCATGGAATGCAAGGTGAGATGCAGCTTCATCTAAACTCAGTCATGGCTTCTCCTGAGAACAGAACCACTGCCAGAACTGCCTTGTACATGCCATACTACAAGCTAAATTATAACTGTTCCTGGCCAGATTGTTTGTAGCTGTGTGAAGAATTTATACTCTTCACTTCTCATCCATTACATTTTTAGAATCACAAAATCACAAGCATTTTTTGAAATTAATCTAAAAATACTCATGTAAAAACATTTTATATATATAAAATAAATCCTTATTAATTAACCGTATCTGAATTTTAAATAGCAGTGGAGAAATAATGTAGTGATCAGAAACACTTTTAATAGAGGCAGAGACTTTTCATCCACGAAAAATTACTGATTCATTCATATTCAGTTTGTCCATTCATCTAATTTTGACAGTGAGATCTCAGTGACATTGAACATAGCACCCCTCACTTTGCAATGAAATTAAGTATCCACTCAACACTAAATTGCTTGGCTGTTATTCGACCGTGTTCACTCTTAATGCTTTTAAAATCCATTAGCTTTCATGCATCTTATCGCAGATTGACAATGTTGTTGTACAGAATGAACTGTTACCATTAAGTCAACTGGAAAACAAAACAAAACAAAAAAGTTAGCTGGGAAAACCTGAGAGTTTATATATATTGATCAGGAAATACCTGTTACAAATGCCAAGTGTAAAACCACATAAAAATGTTGTAACATCAGTACATTTCCTGGACTCAAATAACGTTTGTATCAGGGTGCTCTGGGTTGCTCAGAATTACTTTTTCTGTTTTCACAGAGAATTGAGGGAAGAGACTGATGTCTGGTATAATTGATTAGGTATTAACATTAGCTGAAGATGACATGAGGGGATAATGATAATGTGTATGATTTATTATAGCTATATACACTGCATAATCCTACACCAACTAAACAATTATTACTGGCTGTATTAGCTTTTTAGATTGAAGGTGATCTCATGCTTCATACGGGAATTTATTCATGTCGTGAAATCTCAACCTGACAGACTAAGCTATTCCATACAATGTAAACAAGATGTGCATGTTTTATTAGAAATTACGTCATAGAAGAGAAGAAACTCGTGAACCACCCCAACAACACTAGTCTGGTTTGGGAGATGAGCAGAGAATTTTCTAAAATCTTAGATTAAAGTAAGTACAAATGTATTTTGACTTCAAAAAAATAAGAAACTATTCCTTCTCAGGAACCTTTTATATTCTATAGAATTCTAAAGAAGCTACAACAAAAACACCCCAAATCTTTAAGTATAGCTTAAAGGCATGCTTTTACGTTATTTGGATTTTGAATAGACCAAAATAAAGTCACAGTGCTGTACAGGCTGACTTCATGGGCACTCAGACCCAGACCAGGCTCCCTGGTTTACCAGAAACTCTGTAAGAAGTTCAACCAAAGGCATAATCTGAACTCTTCAAAATTTTGAAACCTTTGGGGAAATTCATATTTGAATCATAGCGCCATTATCTTGGACTGATCTTTAATTTTTAAGGGCTATCGGTAATTTAATTTTAAGAGCTAAAACTATCAGAACCATACATGCTAAGAAAAACTTATTTTAAGATATTATGTCCATGAGATGATGTAACAAAAGCTATTGCTTTTTCCATGTTGAAGGACCTAAGTTCATGGTCTACTGTTGCTGTGACACACCTAACGACCGCCATATTGCAACCTTGTTTCTTGACAATAATTAAGAATTCAGAACCTACATCAGAATAAACTGGCTGAAATTGGTTTATAGCTTTTGATCCAAAATTCCATCTCTATCAGCAATATAAGTATAGAATTTTTTATACCACCCTCTACGAAAGAAAGGAGTGTGCCTGAAAAAAAGATGTGTAGTGTAGCAAGAAAGTGATAGAGATTTGGGCAACAGGATTGAAGTCCTGGTTGTGGGATGGTTGTGTTTATTGAAAAGATGCAGGACGAATGGCTTGGTGTCCTGTTATATGTTTATATCATAGGAGAGCAAGGCAGGAGAGAACATGGATATAAAATTGTGAAAGTAGGAAAACAGTGTAGATCATCAGCATGAATTCTGTGTCCTAGACTGCACAGGGGCAACATGCATACATAAAACCCAGACATTGTTACTGCTCTTGCTGCTAGTGGGTGAACAGTCTGTCCCTGCTGCTCCTGACAGTGCCTGGCCACTGCCACTGCTGTGCACCAAACCTCTAGAAAGCATGTAGACATAGTGCAAACTTTGTACTCATCAGTTAAATTTAGAAGCATTCACATACATCTGTTCTCTCTAGGATTAGGAAAAAGGAACTTTCCCTAGTGGGCCTGGTTAATGCTACACATGTTAATATTGCATATTACATATTACATACATATTGGAGTAGCAAGATGTCAATACCTAATGTGGAAAGAAGTGAAATTGGACTAAAAGTGCTATAGAAGAATGAGCAAGAAAAGAGTGAAAAGGGTGAAAGGTTTTTGTTTTGTTTTGTTTTTGTTTCTTCTCCTTTGCTTACTTTATTAAATTAAGAAAAAACTCTGTGTATATAACAGACAGTCTTTTAAATGGGCAGCATTACTTTTTTTTATGACCTGGTCTTAAAAGCACATTCCAACAAATGCAGGGCATACTGTCAAGAGAAATCAACAGCTTCCGCAACATTACTATATTCTATACTGTTTATCAACAATGCCCTTGTTAAACAAATTCTATGTGTTAGGTAGGTTTTCAGGGTTGTTGCTTTCTTTACACACACACACATACACTTTACTAAATAAAACCCAGAAGGAAAAAATATACAAGTAAAAGGTCACACACTGCATGCAAAAACCTCACAAGTCCAGAAAAATCCTCACTGAAATTATTTCAATGTTTCTACTAACGAAATCATACTAACATTCATGTCAACAAAAAATAATCAAATGAATAATAATTTTACAGAGCTCAGACATAAAATCAATTTTTTCACTCTCATTCATCACCTTTGCTCCTTACAGTCTCTGTTGTAGTTCTCCATGTGTGAGGAATTACTGATTGATTGAACAGTATATTTGCATAAAAAATCTGAGCAGTAGTCAGACAACAGGTCTGTTGATAAATCTTAATAAGAAAAGACTGTTAAGCTCCCAAAGATCAAGTTCAAATTGAGCCAAGGGGTGGTTAACAGAAACTAGCACTTTGATAATTTGCTTCCTAGTGTAGACGTTAGTTATTTATTTTAAAAATATGACTATCAAGATTTAACATATTTTTTGGAATAATGAGTTCCTCCTAGGAGGGAGAATATTCCCCTGACACCAACTCTGGATCTGCTGAATCATCAAGATAAGATACTGATCTCATACACCAACAGTCATACTGGGTAACGTGTTTGAGTAGCAAAGCTATGGAGTATTTCCTTACAACAGAAGGCAAGTAACTTACTTGTGCCTCTGGACAATTTAAGAGACTTTGGTTATAGGTGAAGAGAAAGACAGACAGGTAAAACACTTTAGTTAGCATATACACTTGCCTAGCTCTACTTCTAATAAAATTAATAAAGGTCATCCTTAGTATGCAGGTATCAAAGAAGACAATATGCATCTAAGCTGTAGTTCATTCTTCCTCTGCTGGAGCTGGACCGGGAACTGCTGAACAGGAACATAAGTGAATGTTCACTTCACTTCACTGTTCCTTGAACATGTGCTTGTTAAGGCAAATTTGTCACTTTGCACTAAAATTATGATTTGTGAAAATATCCTCATTACTTCCCCTATAGCTAAGCATAAGTAAAGTTTCTTGTGAAGCTGCATATGAAGGGAGAGTTTTGGAAAATTCCAGGAAATAAGTATAGAGAATCAAAGTCATATCATCCCAAACTGCAGCTTTCTCTATCCACCACAAGATATCTGCACTGATGTAAGTATGCTACTAACTGGCTTGCTCTTGCAATAACCAGAACAAATCTCCTGCAGATAAAATCCTCGTATATATGAAGCTGCTTTCATAGCATTTTTTGTGATTGATAAGTTTTCCCAAAACCTTAACTTTCAGCCTTTTCACTGAGCATCTGTTAGCTAAAATGAAGCCTATAATAAACATTTATGTCCCTCTTTATGCTGATTGTTGTTTACACCTATGTGGCAAGGCTGTAGGACTATATCGAATATTTATGTAGCAAGAAATTGCACCTCTAGCCTATTAAACACTGAGTGGAGCAGCTGGGATTCTCTAAATGCATTCAGGCCACTAGCTACATCCATTATTTATCTACATTACTAGCTGCATTTGCAAAGACTGTTCACTCTTTCTCCTCTAACATATGACAGCAGCTAAATGGGAGCACATCCTTTTTAACCCGCTCATCACTGTCCTTTTTGAATTACATTCTGGTTTGCATTCTCATTATGATGAAGTAGCAGTTTGGAAAAGTCAAAAGTGACTACTTGCTTTTTAAGAGAAAGTTGCTATTATGCAGCCTACTGGCTACTCTTAATAATTATCTACACTACAAAGTCAGGGACAGTTTTGTTAAGTAATGTGTTGTATACTTCAGTAATTCTAACCATGGTATGAGGTAGGCCTTGTCCCAAGAAAGCCACAAGCTGATTTAGGACAGAAGTTAGAAGCATGGCATCAGAGAGGAAGAGGAAAAGGGAAAATAATATAAGATTTCTTGGTTACATGGATTTACTTCAGAAATGACTTACGAATCCATTGCCTGGCAGTTGCATTGAATTGGTTGAAATTAAGAATGTTGGTTTTATCCCCTTTAAAAATTCCTATCTATACAAAAGTATTTAAACTAGTAATTTTTTTTTATTCTGCATGTAAATATGATTCTGTCAGGGCTATTCCCAATGCTGAGTGAAAGCACTCAGCACTGAAAAGGTAAGAAGAGGGAAAATAGATTGTTTCAAGTCCTTAAGACCATCTGTGAGGTGAAGAGCAGGCTTCAAAGTCAGCTACAGCTCCTTGATTCTGGCATTTTCCAGCTACATTGTTGGTAACAGAAAATCTGAAATACAGCTCATGCTTCCTAGGGACAAATAAGATCAGGAAACCTGATTACGGGCTTATATTGTTGCAGCCGAAGTTATTGTTTTTAGGGGATGAAGATGACTGTGGCAGTGAAAGACAAGGACACTAGAAATATCTCCTAGTAAACCTATGTTATATATATGTATAGAAAAAGATAAAAATTCATAACATAGTTGATATTTCACATCAATGATTAATATACCTGTTTGCTGATTTGCCTAATTAAACAAATCAATGCTGTTCTCTTCAGTGTAAGTTACAAGATTTTGTCAGACAGTTCCTCTCTTCTTAAATGATACCTACTGTCTTTTGTAGCACTAGTGCTATGCTAGCAACATTTTATCTCTGACATAGCTTCTACATGTATTTCTGTAATGCAAGGTAGACCTTATTAGAATATGTATATTTGGCAATACCTTCAATATAGTGAGAATATCTTTGCTTGCATTCACTTTGTCCTACTTTTGTATCAACTGTTCCTTAGCTAAAGCAGTTCCCTTTCAACAAGCTAACGATACCCCCTGCAAATCCTGTGTATAAGCAAAAGAGTTTCCAAAACTGGAATCTAGAAGTTTAAAAGTTTGTGTAGCTCAGAGGTGAGCAATGAGGAAGCATATGCATTGGTCTATGCTAACACTCAATCTGTGTTAACATAAAGACAATTGTAAGATTGTTAGATCTATTTCAGCAGTGCTTAAGGTTGGGTTGTCAGTATAGCATTCTGCACTGATGGCTTCACTTCGTGTTCCCTGTAGCACAAGGTGAGCTGCTGGCAGGTAACAGTGCTATTGGTCTTTCTTCCAGAGATCCCAAAATTCTTTACAGACATCAATTAAATATTTCAAATCCCAGCCCTGTATACTTCACTATGCTAAACTTGCTGCTATGAACCTTAACTGAAACCCTGATTAAGACATACTCAGTTCTTTGAGTCAAGGAAGATAGAAACAAATGAAAGTACACTACAGTCTTGAATGTGTCTACAAATCTGTTCTTACTGTCTCAGGCAAGGGGATAAAACAGCACCCACTTCACACATGCATACCAAAAAAAAAAAAAAAAAAAAAAGAAAAAAAGCTAAGACAAAAAAGTTGAACAGTTTGTTCAGGGTTAGAGAATATGTCAGTGACAGAAACAGGAGGAGAAAATAGGCTCAGGAGCGTATCCCACTGTTCTGCTTTATCCGTCAACTCATTCTTCAGTAATGGGAATTGGCACTGTCCACACTTACTGGGCATGAATCGTATTGTCATTGGTATTACTCAGTATTGCCTAGAACAGCAGTTGTTTCCACTTGGACACTGTTTTCTGCTTCTTGCTTTTTCCTTCATAAAAAAACAGTATCATAGGTGTTTCCAGTTTTTCTTTAATAAATACCACCAATTAAAATTTTAAAAAGCTTTTTTGTCATCAGAAAAAGCCCAGTTTCTAGAACAAATAGTTTGAAAGCATGTACTCATACTTACGAACAAAAACCGATCCAATAATATGATTAGATACTGTACAATATTATGGGTATTTAGTAAAATTTTATGATTGGCTGCAGTAGGATAGTCCCAGCTCTTTCTCTTGAGAAAAGTCAAAAGAACATCATTAATCAAGGGCAAGAGAAGAATCTACTCTGTAAATATCTCTCGAACTTTAAATTTGCTTTCATTTTGGAGTAAATTAGATCTTTAATAACAAGTGTGATCTCATTAAAATACCAAACACTCTACTTTAGAATTATCTCTTTTGATAGGTTCTTTGCATCAGAGAATAGTTCATAGTTTCTTAGTGATTACTTCACAGTCACTTGTACACTCATAACCTAAACCATCAACAAAAGTCACTTCATTGTATCAGAAACGGTGATGTAAAAATTTCAAGTGCACCAGAAAAATTCTTGACAGGATTTTGGACACTGTCAACAATAGAGCTAAGATTTTGCTATAGCAGTCAGGCATCATTGACCATAAGTTGAAAACTAAATCAAATCTCTTAGTGGCCATACAAAAACAATTATTCTTCTCATATCTTATTCAAATCTCAACTTGCATTCATTTTATAGCAAAGGATATCCAGAAGGAAGTTCAAGGTCTTACCTAGTCTATTCCTTTACCTCAGTTACGTGTGTGCTGTTACTGACACACATTCTAAGTAGAATGTAATATTTTACATTACACATGGGATTATATTCAGATGTTTTTATTGCACTGCTTTCTTCTAAAGGTCTGAGATTATAAACAGATAGTATGAACAAGGGTAATGTACTGTCCTATACTCCAGCACTGATAGACGGTAGGATCTTTAGAATAGATAGTAGAATCAAACTGAATGGAAACTTTCTTGCCCTGCTCACGACAGCTCCTGACAGAGTAAACATCCCCTTCATATGGACATATAAATATGCATTTATATATATATAAAAAGACTTTAAACCTAGGTTAAATTATCTGATATAAGGAACAAAGACTGTATTGCATGAAATTAGGAGGATGAATTTATTTAAGATCAGTCTATCTCACACTGTCCCTATATCTAGAAATTATATTATTAGTAATCATATTAATATAGTCCATTTTTGTTCTGTTCTTATTAATATCAGAAGCAGGTTCTAGAATCTTGTTATCTTATTAGTTTCTTTCTCATGTAAAGTTCATTAGTAGAGGTTTGCTTTCCACTATGTGTTTGTTTTTTCATTTATTTCTTTCATTGCATTTATTATCTCATCATAGCTAAAAATCCATGAATTTTAGGTGATGTCCCATTTTTCTGGTAAGACGTGTTAATTAAATGACTTTCATTATACAGTGATTCCTCACCTTTAATTTATTTATGGAATTCTAGGAAATGTACTTGCCCTAGGTCAATTCAAACTTTAATAGTGTGTCAGTTCAGCTGAACAAGTGATTCTCTGCATTTAGAATCCAGTTTCTGTTCTTTGCTGGTCTTAGTTTCTTATGTGATTCTTATGAAAGCTTAATATAAAAGCATCCATGAAGGTCTAAAATGTCATGCTTTTATTGCTTTGTGTATGTGTAGTTATGTATAATATGTTGTTTATGCTATGTTATGTATTTATTGCTTTTAGTCCTGATCATACTAGAGAAAGAAGGGATTCTTACGATAACATATTCTAGGAAGACATTTCACAGAGGCACGTCAAGTTCTGCATAAATGCATTTACATTAGAAAGAATTTAAAAAATTAAGATATTAAAGCAAATCATTGATCTTTCTGAGACAATGCAAACAGCAGACAAATAAATAGCGTGTCTTTCCTAATGGACCTCTTCAAGGACTTATCAAAAAACTTGGATTTTCTTGCAATGCAAATAACAAAGGATAATGAGTAATAACTAGTGGGAGAAAACTGGTCTCTGTGAAGTTAATAGAAGGAAACTCTTACTAATTTTGATGAACGTGGGAATTTGTCAGATGTCCAGCTTTGGAATTCTGTAGGAATGACCTCTCAAAGCTAGCCAGCATATCACAAGATTACACTGACAGAAAATTCATTTTATTTAGAGCTCACTTTTTTTTACAGAAAATAATTGATCACAAAGGAATAGCCTTCTCAACTCTAACATAATTCTTCAGATCTCAGGATGGCACTCTCAAGAAAGAAAGATTTGGTGCATCCAAGCTTTCTTCTAGGTATACCAACATCCACGTCCAGTAACCACTTACATAGCATTTTTTCAGCGCACAGTGACGAAAAATATTTTTAACTGACTAAGACCAAACAAGATCTTTAAAGGGCTCAAAAAAAGAAAATACTCGAGAAAGTGCTAATATCCTTAAGTGTAAACAGTGTTTCAGTGCCCTGTGATATCTCAGGGGAAACTTCATGATGTAATCAGCATAGAATACTTCTTCACAACATCGATTTTATTTTATTTTTATAAAAAAGCCATCTTGTTCTTATCCTGTTCATCAGCCCAGATACTCTAAGAATAGAAATAAGTAAATTCAAAGATAGTTCCAGCAGACATTTATTGGCTGAGTTGCCATGAGCACATGAAAAATAAGGAGGTGATCGGTGACAACCAACACGGCTTCACTAAGGGCAAATCGTGCCTGACAAGTTTGGTGGCCTTTTACGATGGGGTTACAGCATTGGTGGACATCACCTACCTGGACTTGTGCAAAACATTTGACACTGTCTCACACAACATCTTCGTCCCTAAATTGCAGAGACATACATTTTGACAGATGGACCACCTGGTAGATAAGGAATTGACTGGATGCTTGCACTCAAAGAGTTGCAGTCAACAGCTCAATGTCCAAGTGGAGACCAGTGATGAGTGCCGTTCCTCAGGGGTAGGTATTGGGACTGGTGCTATTTAACATCTTGGTCGGCAGCATGGACAGTGGGATTGAGTGTACCCTCAGCAAGTTTGCAGATGACAACAAGCTGTGTGGTGCAGTCAACACACTGGAGGGATCCTGACAGGCTTGAGAGGTGGGCCCATGTGAACCTCATGAAGTTCAAAAAGGCCAAGCGCAAGGTGCTGCACATGGATCGGGGTAGTCCCAAGCAGAAATACAGACTGGATGGGAAATGGATTGAGAGCAGCCCTGCCGAGAAGGACTTGGAGGTGTTGGTTGATGGGAAGTTCAACATGACCCTGCAATGTACGCTTGCAGCCCAAAAAGCCAACAGTACCCTAGCTACATCAAAAGAAACGTGACCAAGCAGTTCAAGGGAGGTGATTCTGCCCCTTTACTCCACTCTCCTGCAACTCCACCTGGAGTACTGCGTACAGCTTTTGGGGCCACAACATAAGGACATGGAGCAGTTGGAGCAGGCCAGAGGATGGCCACAAAGATGATCAAAGGGCTGGAGCACCTCTCCTGTGAAGACAGGCTGATAGAGTTGGGATTGTTCAGCCTGAAGAAGAGAAGGTTCCAGGGAGACCTTATAGCAACCTTCTAGTACCTGAAGGGGGCCTACAAGAAAGCTGGAGAGAGACTTTTTACAAGGGCATGTAGTGATAGGACAAGGGGTAATGGTTTTAAACTAAAACAGGGTGGATTTAGACTAGATATAAGGAAGAAAATTTTTACAATTATAGTGATGAGGCACTGGAACAGGTTGCCTAGAGAAGTTGTGGATGTCCCACCCCTGGAAGTGTTCAAGGCCAGGTTGGATGGGTGTTTGAGCAACCTGGTCTAGTGGAAGATGTCCCTGCCCATGACAGGGGGGTTTGAACTAGATGATCTTTATGGTCCCTTCCAACCCAAACCATTCTATGATGCTATGAGTTTTCTTACCAACTGAGATGAACATAAGAGTACAAGATTCAGGATTAAGAATAAAAAAGATATAGCACTCTGAATGCTCAGAAAGTGTGAGAGAGAAAAGAATTGATGAACAAAACATATGTTAAGTAGATGAATATTAAGTGATAGAATTCTTTATCATAAAGGATAAAATAGGTAGGTCACCTCAGTCTTTGCCTTAGTCTTTAATAGCCAGACCAGATATCTGCAGGGTATTCAGCCCCCTGAGCTGGAAGACGGGAATTGAGAGCACAATAAACTCCTCATAATCCAGCAGGAAACAGTTAAGGACCTGTTAAGCCACCTGGGCACCCACAAGTCTATGGGGCCTGATGGAATCCACCCAAGAATACTGAGAGAGTTGGCGGAGGAGCTTGCCAAGCCACTCTCCATCATTTATCAGCAGTCCTAGTTAACAAGGGAGGTCCCAGAAGACTGGAGGCTTGCCAATGTGACACCTGTCTACAAGAAAGGCCAGAAGGAGGATCCTGGGAACCACAGGCCTGTCAGCCTGACCTCCATACCGGGGAAGATCATGGAGTGGTTCATCTTGAGGGTGTTCACAGGGCATCTGCAGGACAACCAAGGGATCAAGCCCAGCCAGCATGGTTCATGAAAGGAAGGTCCTGCTTGACCAACTTGATTTCCTTCTATGACCAGGTGACCCACCTAGTGCATGAGGGAAAGGCTGTGGATGTTGTCTACCTGGACTTTAGTAAAGCCTTTGACAGCATCTCCCACAGCATTCTCCTGGAGAAACTGGTGGCTCGTGACTTAGACAGGTTTACTCTTCACTGGGTGAGGAACTGGCTGGATGGCCAAGCCCAGAGAGTTGTGGTGAATGGAGTTAAATCCGGCTGGCGGCCGGTCACAAGTGGTGTTCCCCAGGGCTCCGTTCTGGGACCGGTCTTGTTCAATATCTTTATTGATGATCTGGATGAGGGGATTGAGTGCTCCCTCAGTAAGTTTGCAGATGACACCAAGTTGGGTGGGAATGTTGATCTGCTGGAGGGTAAGAGGGCTCTGCAGAGAGATCTAGACAGGCTGGATTGATGGGCAGAGGCCAACTGTATGAGGTTTAATACGGCCAAGTGCCAGGTCCTGCACTTTGGCCACAACAACCCCATGCAACGCTACAGGCAGAGGAGTGGCTGGAGAGCTGCCCGGTGGAAAGGGACCTGGGGGTGCTGGTTGACAGCCAGCTGAATATGAGCCAGCAGCGTGCCCAGGTGGCCAAGAAGGCCAACAGCGTCCTGGCCTGTATCAGGAATAGTGTGGCCAGCAGGAGTAGGGAAGTGATCGTGCCCCTGTACTCGGCACTGGTGAGGTCACACCTCGAATACTGTGTTCAGTTTTGGGCCCCTCACTATAAGAAGGATGCTGAGGTGCTGGAGCGTGTCCAGAGAAGGGCAACGAAGCTGGTGAGGGGGCTGGAGCACAAGTCTTATGAGGAGCAGCTGAGGGAACTGGGTTTGTTTAGTCTGGAGAAGAGGAGGCTGAGAGGAGACCTTATCGCTCTCTACAACTACCTGAAAGGGGGTTGTGGCGACGAGGGTGTTGGTCTCTTCTCCCAACTAACTAGTCATAGGACGAGAGGAAATGGCCTCAAATTGTTCCAGGGAAGGTTTAGATTGAATATTAGGAAAAATTTCTTCACCAAGAGGGTGGTCAAGCGTTGGAACAGGCTGCCCAGGGAGTTGGTGGAGTCACCCTCTCTGGAAGTGTTCAAAAAACATGTGGATGTGGTGTTTCAGGACATGCTTTAGGGGACAAGGTGGTGCTGGATTAATGGTTGGACTTGATGATCTTGAAGGTCCTTTCCAACCTTAGTGATTCTGTGATTCTGTGAAATCTACTCTTTGAAAGCAACAAGGTACAAAGGTGCATGAAGAAAAACTTACTCCACCTGTACTTGTGCCAAATAGGAAAACATATTTAATAGGCTGATTTCTCCATCAGCCATTAACAGATTTAATAAGTATGAGCTGAGTGTAGCAGATATATATTTCTGGAATCTCTGTCAGAAAGAATATCAGGAAGACATGAATTTAGATACCTGTATCAATTCCAGGTTAAAAGAGCATTCGCTCCCCAGTTTCAGTTAATTCCTGAATTCTACGATTCAGAGAGTTTCAAGCCTCTAACTAACATGTTTAATCACATTTCCAAAGGAGCTGCAGCCTGTTATCCATTTGTAAATATACTTGTTACTCTTCAGAAAAATCATTTTATGAAAATTTTATTAATGTCGTTATACCAAAAAGCTTGTTGGACATCGTGGGATAGAAGTGATATGTTTGCTGTTTACTAGTGTAGCTCATCAAATACAGTTTTTGCCAATACTAATGAAGGCTGTAGGCCTTCTACTCATATGGCAGTGTAAGGTCGTAGGATTTGCCTGAGCTGAAATAACCTGAAGTGGTTAGCTTTTCAGCTTTTGCAAATATATGTAGCTACTGCATAATGGACAACAGCCCTTGAAGTTAACTAGGGATGCTGACAACTCCCTGTGGCACCCCACCAACTCTATGCTCCAGGAACACTGGTATTGTCAACCTAAGAATCCAGAGTGTTTTTAGAAAAGACATAGGTATTGGTAAGTTCTCTTTCATAACCATTTTTAAAATATTATTATTAAGGAGGTTTTTCTCTATAAATTTGGTCTACTAGTATTATTGCAGTTAGATTACTAATAGCTTTTGTTGTGTTGTAATTAGATTATTAGGATTTTAATTAGGACAGGAATTTATTGGCTCTACATGTAAGGTGTATTATATTTTTGCTTATAACAGTATTCTGGGTGTAGCATTGGTTGCATAGATACTGAGAGACTTGCATACTTAAAATCATTATTTACATGCAGTTCAATGTGTGTGCACCAATACAGCCCTACAGTAGTCTTCTGAGAAATATGGTGCCCTAAGTGGTATGCATGCTGAAATGTTCTATTAAGAAATTTTTGAACATAATAATGTTCTTCATTAGAAGTCTGCAATTCCTCTAAATCAAATTAATAAAGAAGGTTAGTTTCAGAATGTTTTACTAGAACAAAGCAAAAAGAGGTCACAATTATTTGAAGAGCTAGTTAAAATATTTTCAGCATCTTTTTTTACCACATCAAGATGTAATTTCTTGCATTATAAAGTACATTGACTTCTCCTCCTCAAGCTTCTTGTCTTAGATTTCAGAGCAACCAGTTCTCAGAATTTTATCATGATTACTGCATGTTTCCATAAAACCTGAACTGTTTAAATTATTTTTCATGAGAATCATAGCATCACCACTTTCAGGCTCTTTTCTACATACATGGGAGGAAACTAAGAATGTTATGTGTTCTGCATAGGCTTGTGCACAGATATCTCCAAGCATATGAGTTTGTTCCAAGCTGAGCCTAGCTCGATGTTTGCTGACGCCTCTGAATCTAGTCTTGACAGAACCTCATTCAGAGCTGGCCTGAAACTACATAGACAAACCCGGATCATCCATGTATCTTAGGACTGTCTATCTATTTGTCCCTAGTGTCTGGAAAGAAATGCTTTCGACAATGATAATACAATGCCTGTTGCAGAGCTCTGACCTAAGATGTACTCTATGAGACTTTCTTTCTGTGAGTATACAGAAAGAACATTACTATAGAAGTCATATTATTATTCTTTATTCATGTTTTGATATTGTCCAGAACTCAATTAAAATCAGGGCCCATTACAATGAGCACAATGAAAACCATATACTGGAGGAAATTTTATGCCATATCAATGAAAAAGTCTTTAATTGTGTTTTTCACTGCTGCATATAGAGTCTTGCAATCATTTCTACTAAGATTATTTTTATTTATAAGTGGTCAGGCCAGTAACATTTTTAAAATGGAAGGTTTTATTATGGAAGAATAAATTACATTCTCCTGCTTACAAAAAAACAGCACAGAAAACGAGGTCAGGCAATGCCAATTCAGAGAATTTTCACTCTAACACGATCACTTTGATTATATGTAATAAAAAAACCAGCTTCAATTATCTGTAATCAGAGCTGTTGAAAATGTTTGTAATAAAGTCTTAAGCTCCACTGGATCTGGGAATACTTTAGTACTTTAGAAAAATCAGGCATGCCCTCTGTGTTTTTGACTTTGGGGACATGATGATGCAAATGATGCAGTATCCTAACCAGCATTCTGTGGAGTACACATTACCTCGTTTACATTTTTTTTGTGTTTTTATTTCACTCTCTGACGTATTCTCCTTTTTCTTGTTAAATCTACTCTGTTTCCCTGCTAAATCTCTTCCTTTTCTACCTTCACAGATGCTCCTGATTCTCCCTCCAACAGCTTTATGCCATTCTCCCTTAGGCTTTCTCTATCTTCTAAATTCCTCTATCTTCTGTTCCTCACATGGAGAGAGGAATAAGTTCAAATGAACCTTATATTTCACCTGATACAATTTCCCTTTTCTTCTTAGTTTGTGTCTCCCCATATTTGTGGTTACTGAAGATGTGATAAAATCCAGAGTGAAGATCTTATTTGGTAAAGATTTTAAACCAAGCACCACTGCTCTCTGGATTTTTTTTCCAAGAGGTCAGACCAAGCTTTTAAAATGCTAAAATATACAAATGTGCAAAAGATAAGAGGAACTGCTATAATCAGACAAGTCTTTCACATGCTGCCCGTATGTTTATATATGTCTGGACGACATCTATTTCTTGGGGTGATTTTATGAGGGAAAGAGGAGGATTGCAAAGGTTCAAAATGAAATTTGATGGAGTACACATTTCATGTTGTATGACCAAAGAAACACTGAGCACCTCTCACCTCTTCTGTCACTAGCATACCTGCACCCAGTTCCACCTTGTGTAATATTCTAGTTGGATATTACTAGAGATTGAACAGAAAACTCACGTCAGGCCAATGAAAAGCAAATGGGAGTATCTTAGAACACCTCTCTTTCCATGTCTATGGTTGCAATGAATCAGAGAAAACTTTCTTTGGAAAGGGAAGAGAAAAAGAGGAAGAAGAAAACTAAATAAAAAGATATTTCTTTTTCTTAAGGAACAAAGAACATATTCATTGAACAGTAGACGCACTGTAGATTTCTGAGCTAAGTACATTTTTTTCATCTTTCAGGACAGACACATATGGCATAGGAACAAATGCATTAAAAACACATTGATCAGGGAGTTCTTTGTGTAATTATCCTAAAAATCATCAGCTGTAAATCCATATCCTTTTTGCACTGGGAGGGATCGTATACTCCTCCCACGCTCTCAGAAACTCAAGTAGTTCCACTATAGTTCATTATTATTTTCATTCTTCTGATCTCCAGTTTGAGGTATCTAAAATTAGTTATGTGCAGCATGGTTTCGACATCAGCCATTAACAATGCTCATTATTTAATCCATCTCTCAAATTGTATTTAATGGAGACTTAAAGCAATGGTTACAACTGTCACCAGGGTGCCCATTCATTACATATTTCACATGCAGAGAGAATTTTGTTTAATCACCACAATTTTTCTCTATCAATTTCATTTGCATAAGGGCTGGGCAAGTGAGCAGGATGAAAAATTGAATCCAGCTAATGTTATTGATTAGGAAGATTTGACCCCTAAACTAAGCTTCATTAATTATCCTGGATTCCACTTTAGAAAGCAGAATTTTGAAAGTTTTCATTACATGAAATATCATTTATGATGTCTATGTTGTTACAGACTCATTAACTGCACGTAGTCTTTAATGTGACAAGTACTGTGTCATCAGCTTGTACATGATGATGTAATTTGGGAGTAAATAGAATCCTGGAAGTGTCTAAGCTTCACGATTGCTAAAACTATACAGTGATGTCTGTGATATTAATCCAAAGGAAGAAGAAAACTTGTTAAGGACTCTGCTTTAGGATTTATGTCTCCTGCAAATCAATTTTCAGAATAGCCCACAAATCCTACTGATTTCATCTACAAGACATAGGCACCTAAAGTACCAACCACTAGCTTCCAGTGTATTTTCTACACCAGACAAATGTGCTAGACAATATTTGTTGTAACATTTTAAATAAAAGATGTTTTAGTTGCTTGCTTGACACAAGAAGAAGAAAAATCGAATATGTGACTCAAGTGCACACTGACGACTGAGAAAATTGAAAGGGAAAAAAGCCAAAACACCTAAGTATCTATTTTATTTTAAATATGTCTTAATTCTGCAGCATATATACTTATCATTAATTACAGGGTGTAAGGAACATTGCTAAATTACTTTGGAGCTACCTGTACAGCGATATCCAGGAGTCCGTACAAAGTTTTCCCACCATCTCGATGTGTATTCCAAGTAAACTACTTATCTTCTGTTATTCTGCTTATTAGATGTTTAGGATATAACTGGCTCTTAAGGAGCCTTACATCCTGTTGCTGAATTGTCAAATGGTCTCCAAACATGTTTTTGACTTTGAACACAGACTTTTCTGTATTTATTTCTGGCGTATGCTGACTCCAATACTTTCATTGCCCTTAACATCATGTTATGTGGGATGATTGTACATTCATTCTTTTCAGAAAACTGTGCAATTGTCCATGCAAAACATCGTTGTGCGGAATTTTTAATATCAAATAAGAAAAAAGAGAGAGAGATACATGGCAGAACAAATAGGGGCATTTAACTCTCAGAAACAAACATAAAATATTGATAGCCTTTAAGGGAAACACATGTGATTTTGCCAGCTGAGAAGAGACAGAAAATGGCACCTAGGCACAGATTATGCTCCTACAATCCATGGACAAGTAAAAGCAGCCTAACATCAGTCATTCTGCTTCTACCTCAAATCTCGTTTTTCCAATGTGCATTATCCCACTGGAATTCACTGCTTATATACTACTGAGCCACTCACCAGATTAACTCAACTAACAATTCATATTTCAGATTATCTAAAAACATATCAAGGTCTCTGCTCTTCAAATAAGCTGACCAGTCCTTTGAGCTACCATTTTATTGACCATCCTAATTGGTTGCATCCACCAAGTTGAGGTTAAAATCAGTAACAGTACTAAGGTAAGAAAATCAAGTCAGAGACATATGGAATAGCAATAGTTGTTTTGAGCTCTTCCAAATATTTTCCAGCCCTGACTAATTATACACTCATTCACCCAACATGGCAAATTATTCATTCATTGTTAAGCTGCATTTCTTGTAATGCGTATAAAATAACAAAAGTTTGGTTAATAGATTTTTTGAACTTAAGTACTGTGCTTACAAAAAGAAATTTTAACGTTGACATCATGTGAAGATGTCAGGAAAAAAGCAGATCTTAAGACAGTAGCCTGGCACCTGACAGGAATGTTGTGTGTTTTATCAAGTTCTGTGTGGAAACCAAATGAAATAACACTTAATAATTAGATTACAGAACTTTTGCTTCTCATTCCAGAGGAAAATTTAGTAATCTTTTATTACTTTTTTTCTCTTGGAATATTTTAATTTTAGGAAACAACATTATAGAACAAGAAGCAAAATTTCCAGGAAAATGGGAAGACATATGTGTTAGCACGCATGTGTGTTTCTACCTTTAAGTTCGTAAATTACATCAATTTGAAAAATAAATGGTTATTGATTCCCTGTACAAAACACAGGACAGTTAATGATCGTAGAATACAGAAATTAAATTTCTATTTAATTGTAGAATATAGGAAGTTCTAATTCTCTTCTTTTTAAAGAAAAATTATGGGACTTCAGCGGTTACTGGTTACGGACTCACTATACTGGGTTTCTTTTTCCTTACATAATAGGTAAATATGACTTCTCATTCTACCCTCCAACAGAGAGTTACCTACATCTCACCATCTGCAGACAGAACAGGAGATAACCAATTCTTTGCAGAAGACATGGCTGGGAATTCAGATGGAAAGTCTGGAGGGAGGGGATTTGCTGGAGCTGTTGCTGCAGACTTGCTGTGCTGGCAGAGCTCTGGAGGGATAAGTGGAACAGCCAGAGGTATTATATCCAGCACTGACAGATACGTATGTGGCTTCAAACACAGGAAAAGCTGACTGTACTGTAACGGGAAAGTGAGGTGAATTTAAGCAGAGCCAGTTGCTCACTAACATACTCAATTACTTGCTTCAGAAACATCAGATTAACACATTTTATAAAATAGAGGGGGAAATGCTTTAAGCACATCCATTGAGCTCAGTGTATGGTAAGGTTTGCTTTACAGGCTTGAGCCTCGAGGAGAAGTCAGAGTTCTTCAAGAGCTCAGAGAACGTCTTTGTTTTCTTTACTTTTCTTCTGCCACAAGTCAACAAAAGCTCAGCTAAAAAAGAACCAGACAAAATGTCATTCTCTGTGTGACTAAGAGAGGTGAGGAGATTTGCACTTTGAACACTAGTAAGCTACAGACTCCATTCCTAATTGAGGGTTTCATTCTCTCCCAAGACGGATTTTTTTTTCTCATTAAACACCAACGGATCCTGCACCTTTACATTAAGGTGTTTCAGAAGATAGAGATCATTCAAGACAAAGGATACATAAGATGTATACATATTTTCTCCCAAAGGGCTTTTAAAGTCATCCAAATATTTCCTGTTTAGTCTACCTCCTGTTGAATCTGAGACCGTGTTATTCCCTATACATTAGCAGTGTTGTTGATTAAAGAAACAGGATTATTGATAACAATATTAATATCAGCAGGATCTGCAAATTCCAAAATTCCAGTTAGACCAGCTTCCTAACCAAGTCAATTAGATTCACAGGGACAAATTTGTATATTTGTATATCTTCAATACATTTCTCTCAGGTGGCATTTGCTCAGATGTTAGATAACAGTGTCAAATTTTGATTTGGTCTGCAGTAGATTAGTTCCAAGTTCATTTAACTCCTGAAATCCATCCTGGTCTTTCCCCTGTTAAACGGCGATAGAAAAGGTCATCCCAAGCATAACTGTATTTCCTTTGATGGATGGATATCTGGGATATGCTTTGTCTCACTGTTTAACCAAGACCAACATGCTGCTTTTGCACAGCGGTAGCTGTAATAAATTTATGCTATATGCAGTCCTGTTCAAATGTTTATATAAGGGATATTACTGCTCTTATAAAATCCAACAATGATTAAAATCAGTGATTACAAAGAATGACATTACACTTAAAGAGGCAGTCAAGAGAAATGATAGGTCAAATGCCTTAGGTATATCTTTAATTCATAAATGCTATACTAGGCTCGTCTGTGCAAAATATCTACTCAAGGCGCCTTTCTGTCCTGGTGCTGAAATCTATCGGTAAAATCATTTACCGCATCACCTCATTGGAGCTGGCTGAAGGTCTCTCACTCATTGATCTTAATACACTGTAGGGATCTGATAAAACAACTGAGGATTGACCTGTCAGGAGGCGTTTGTCAGATAAGGTAATCTTCCTCCTGCCATGTTGATAGAAGCCATGTCTGCTTCAACACTTCCACAAACTTAACTAGATAGTCTCAGTTTGCAGCTGCCTGTGGTTTAGTCTTCTGTGAGAGGATACAGTTTGAGACTAAAACATATAAATTTACATGTCTAGATGCAAGTTGTTCTATATGTTGTAGGTATCTTGGGTCACATTTTTGTCAACGGATCCCTACTCAGTATAGCCAATGGAACCTAAACAGCTATGGGATTGCCCTGAAGATAGTGATAGAATTACTGACTAAATCATCCTCACAGATCCGCACATACACTTCATTTTTGGTTGGTTTGTTCAATGTTTCTGTGTCCAATGTGAATACAAACAAGCAAACAAACTAAAGGCCCAATCCTTCTGTAAGTACATGCATAAGGACTTGGAGAAGGAAATCACAGGCAAAATAAAATATTGTCAAAAGGAAATATCAACCTTGTACAGGCAGTACTACTACTTGATTTTCTTGAACAAGCTTGATACTTGATACTACTTGAACAAGCCAAAATACTGTCCACACTGAGTGCAGGATTGTGTATTCCAGCCTAACCATTGCCTTCATAGAGCAAAGTTATGACTGATCCTTCTATACATTTATTTAAAGAATGAGTTCATGTTAGCCTTTAGCTCCATTTATTTTACATCCTTTTCCATCCACATAATACAGCTACTTATAGCTGCACTGATTGTATGTTTTATCATTCAAATGCTCAAATTTGACTTCTCTACTACTTTTGGCAGTTTATTCCAAAAGTTAGATACAGCCACAAAGCAGGTTTCTCCAGGCCAATCTAAAAACGTATTTCCACAGTTTCTTCCTTGTCTCTTTTGTAGCTTTTACATCTTAGGTTACAGGGCTGGTTGTACTAGGATTTTTATGACAAAGTTCAAATAGATAGAAACCAGAGTTGAACTGCAGTTGCTGCCATTGATTTAATTTCTGTTCCAATCCACTTTTTTGAGGGAGAAGAGTACATCAGAATACAGTCTCTGCTGCATTCCAGCTGCATTGAATACAGCAGAAAATTGAACTGGAGAAGTTCTCTGATAATTTGTAATTTTCAGGCACATAATTTCAGCATTTTAGTCCCTCTTAGAGACCCTAATGAAAGCCCAAAGGGATACACTGTTGGGAGCTGAAAATAAAAGAAAGCATTTGCTAAATAACAAGCAAGCCTTTCTTACAGTTGGGTGCAGTGAAATGCCACTGGAATTACTTCATCCATTAATGGGTAGGTTTTGTTTCCTTCTTAAAGAGAGACTGATCCATGTGAAAATTTTTAAAAGAGCTTCAGATTTGCCTCTAAATTTTATGGTCACATTAATTGTCTTCGTATTTGCCTATTCAAATTTGTGAATGTAACTCACTATGGTCACACAATGGTGAGAGTGCATCTATATTACTGCAGAATAAGGATTAGTTAAAGGCAAAACCAACTCAAATAATCTCAAGAACCATTATATTTAAATATGCTTTTATTTAGAAATATCATCACTGTAAGAACAAGAAAATTAAGACCATTTATAGATCAGTTTGCACCTAATTTATTAGCCTTAGGGCAGATCATTTTGGAGAATCAACTCAACCATTGCACCTGCAAATATGTGTATCTGAGACTGCAAACTGCTGAGATGGAAGCCCCACATTTATGAAGGACTCTTGTTTATGAAGTTCCCTCGCAAAGCTTTGAGTAGTCCCCTTGGGTTTTGCCATACACGACTGTCAGCAAAAAGCCAAGAGCCCACAGATTCCTAACATTCACTAAACAAAACTCCTTCAGAGCTGTATGGGGGACTGTGCACAAGAATCTCTCTCTAATTGAGAGCACTAATGGCCTTGTGTTCAAATTTAACTTCAGCTTTTCTATAACAGGGCTAAATAAAGTAATTATTTCCCATACCTGAGTATAAAACATTTCCCAACTAACCAATTCCAATAAACTAAATCAATAAAGCCTAATTTTGCATGTGTATACTGCACTGTAAATCAGAAATGATCATTCCCATCACTGGCTCTATACCAAGTAAGCCCAGTCAGGACTGGGCACAGAATTGTGAGCCATCTGTTCTTAGTAATAGATCTCTTCCCATTCTGATCTATCACCTAGGACTGCTAGATCCCACATCGTGGATAACCGAACTGCTAACACTTAAGCTTCTGAGCACACATCTCAGACTGCATTTCAGGTGATGCCAGGCTAGAATGAGGCGGAAGCAGCAAACCATACAATCAGCAATCTAGCAAACGTCTAGTGAACCTCTGACTCTTCTAAGTTCTCATTTAATCACATGCTTATAGTAAAAAGAAGATGGAAACATGCTGTTCTTGTTCCTGCTCTTTCCATATACTTTTCAACGTAGTGTTGTTACTGTGAAAGCACCAGACACTGTGACATCTGCTGGACTTCCTTCTCAACCCCAGAGTAGGGGAGGAAAGAGAGATTTAAACACTGGAGTTATTAAAGGTTAAAGCTGAGGAAGGTTCTCTGGAGACACAGGTTTCAATCAGAAACAAAATTAACGTTGCAGTGAAAAAAATCTAGTCCCTGATGTGGAGACTCCAGTGCGGAGTTTGGCATGATTAATGTGCTCATACTACGTGCTTTAACAGTCTACAGTCTTCTTGCACTGACCCAGCCCATCAGAATTAAAATAATATCTACTTGAGGCTCCTAGAAACATGTAGACATTCCTGGACAGAATCAGTGAGATTTAAATGCCATATGAGATATTAAACCAGATCACATCACCTGTTCTTCAGAATAAACACTGTCAGATGTAGTTCTGATTGAAACTTTTGGTCTTATTTACTTCATGGAGGGGAAATGCTACTTTCCACGGTTCAGGGAAACCATTTTGGGCATGTGGTATTTCTTGCTATGGCTATGCCTTGAAAAGAATGTCATTCTGGACTATCCTCACTAGAGTTCAGAGCCTCACAGTTACTCATGGTTTCTCTGTGGTATTAGAATTGTCCCTGTAACTGCATTCATACCTAAAAAAAAAAAAAATTATCTTCTCCACAGACAGAAATGTTGGCTAGTAGTACTATCAAAAACTCCACCTGTCATATTGGGATCCATGTCACATGACAAATGCTACTGAGAGATTCTCTCTCTGTTTTATTTTGCCCGTGAAGAATTACTGCTTGGTATTTTTATAAAGTATTTATTATTTTCCTTAATCTGAAATAAAAATCATGCAGTTGAACATATCCATATTTGATGTTTTGGGGTAGAGTGAGTGAATGCTCTCTGTGATAAAAACCAATAGTCAATAGAGAAGGAACAAGATATGCCTAATACTGTGCTGTCTAAAGGAAGTGATATTCGGTAATCCTGTGTGAGTCAAGACAAATGCTCTAGAAGAAAATTTGCGAGTAAATTCTGATAAATTACGTTTTCACCTATGTGTCATTCATTTTTTCATGAAATAAATATGCATAGGTTATGATTTGCTTAAATTTATTTATTTGAAACAAGGTCTCCTACAGTTTATGTAGATTATTATTGTTATATAGTTTTAATTTATGACTGCCTTGCAAGTTTTCAAAAATTATGAAGGCAAGCACACTTACACTTTACATTTGGTCAGCTGAGCACATATGTCTCTGGACTATGTGGAAATGAACTTACTGTCTGGTTTAGCAATTTAGTTCTAATGTATGCAATATGTACTATTTAAATGAATTTGAAAATCAGTGGCTTTTCAGAAGATACAAACACACCAAGATTTGTTTCAGTTTCAAGGGAAAATTCTTTTCCATTTTGAAAGACATTTGGTCTATTTTTTTAGAGCATCAACATATTTCAATATACTTTTTCCAGTACTGCTGAAGATTTATATCATGAGTTGCCACTGAAATTAAAAATACTCTGTTTTTCTGTCTGTGTGTGTAAGGGTCTGTGGGTGTCTTTATATCCTAATCAAATTGCAGCTTGAGAGATTATGCATCCCTTAATTTTCCACTGTTGTTACAAGGTTTTTTTTCTACCACTCCAGTTCTTACTTGATAAGACCTTCCCTGCTGAGAAATTTTTTTCTGAACTGCTTCAAAATATTTCACAAGCAAACAGATATAAACACAATGTGTTATTATTAATCCTGAAAGAATGTCTTCCTCGACAGACGATATCTAAAAATATTCATTAAAAAAACCCACAATAAGCAGTTAATTTTTAAATGAGTTATTTCTAAATCAACTTTTAGGTTAAACTACACTAAAATAAAATAACCCCCCATTTTACATGTCAGTTATTGTCTTGCCATGAGTTTCTTCACACTGGCAAAACTCACAGCAGACAGATCAAGGACTCTTGGGTAGGAACTGAATCAAAACAAGTATATCAGTGAATGAAATGGCAAAACAAGATTTAACATTTACTAAATTCAAACTCAATTCTGAAACCATCTGTATCTCATTTAAAACAGATCAAACTGTTGTCGGGGATTTTGACAACTGTAAATTAGAGAAGGTTCCCAGCTAATAGGACGTCTATTTTGTAATCTAGACATTGAAGACTTCTCTGCTTGCAAAAGAAATAAATCCCACTCTTTTCAAATCACTTTGCAGTAACTCTAGATTTATAAGGATCATTTCTTAGACTGTGGCTCACTTTTTCCCCAGTTGTACATCCTAATCAGTTTTGCATTATTTAATGAGTTAATATTTACTCTGTTTTCTTTCAAAGAAGTAGGAAGAAGTGATGGTGGGATGGCTCATAGGCAGCTAGACATAAAACATACACATCATCTTGAAAACAGAAATACAAAAGTACAATATGTATGTTAAATACATTTTGACACCACTACATTATATTTTCTTTGTCTTTTTAAATATAATTCTTCAGAATGACCCTGCATTGTTACTCCTTAGGAGTGCAGCTGGGATTAGTATAATATGGTTCACAGAGGATGCCCAGGGGAAAAACATTTGCCCTGATATCAAATGCTCGATATTTCTGAGGTACTGTTACAGGAAGTCTGCTGTGCTGAACTCATCCTCTTCCAGGCAACTTATCTTCTGGTAATATTCTGAAAGGACTGTTAGCTTACATGCCAATTGTACATATAATTTGTATAGGCAACTTGCTTGCAGACTGCCTGTCTGGCATTCAGGTCTATGAGGCACAAGACCCTGGGCCCAGAAGCAGCCCAGGTTCAGGGCTGCTCAATGGAACAATTTGCATAAGAACAAACATAGGATCTGTCCTGGTTCTGCTTATGGAGGTCAGAAACACAACTCCCAGATGAAAAGGGAAAACAAAAAATTATGCTGGGAAACAGCAGGGACAAATTAATTTTTTGGTATGAAAACACCAAGTTTTGATTGTTTTTGTTAGGATACAGATCTGCTCACATAAGACCTTTCTTCTATATTTCTTAAAAAATAAAAAGACAAACATTCCCCATTAAAATATCACATGTGAAAAAGGCTCAAAGACTGTAATAGAATAGGCTGTAGTATAATGTTAGACAATGAGTCTGAAGAGCTTTTAAGCCAGCCCATTAAAGAATATAATTTCTTATCTTGATTTATAACTTCTCTCATGGGGTTTACAGTTAGGATATTTTCTGTGGAACTCTACTATTGTCCACAAATCATCCCATGGCTTTGTTAAGCTCTGGTCAAGTCAAGTCACACATTGTATGTGCCCACTGGAATCACAGTGTGCTGCTCACATGCTGTGCAGATGAATACTTTTCCCTGTCTTAAGGAGGTGTCACTGACTGTGTCTTGCCCTGATCTTACATTGCAAGGAGTCTGGAGTAGGGTCTGCAGGACTACCGAGAACAATGGTTCTTTTTTTTCTCAATAAGTCTTAGGTCAGTCTAGGATTACGATAAAGTGCATCTTTTCTTTGGGGAATAGAGAAGAAAATAAATAAAACTGTAGAAGAAGAAGAGACCTCATTCTTACTCTATTTTCTGAAAACTCATCCTTGGTTTAGATGTTCAGCACACAGGACTGTGCTGCTGGCTATGCCAGTGTGTATGAAAACACCTATGTATGAATCAAGCTGTCCTGCTTTGCTGGGCTCCTTCAGCTTCTTCATAGAGATGGATATGCTTTGCTGTGATCACTTCTGTGTTTAGATGTATCTCAACATATTACTCACATTCTGGCCAGCTGAAGGGTTCACCTATGTGATTGACTTACAGGCTGTTGCCACCTACAGTGAAGTGCCAAAGAAACAGCTCTAATCACAGCTGGACTCAGTGGCTGCTGCTGCCACACTCTCATGTGCTGAGGGACTGTCATAAGTCAGTGATGATTTAGCAAGGTAGAAGAGAGCCATGTAAAGAAAGAAACATCGCAGGAGCTGACTGCATACAGCTCAAGCTTGGAGGCAGCTGGGCTTACTGCAAATGATTACAAATTGCAGATGATGAATGCACATTTTCCACTGGTGATGGACTGATGTAAGACCATATGAGTTATTTTATTCTCCCCCTGTCCCTTGTGGAGGATGGTGTTGCAATATCCTGGTATAGATGTGTTACAGACCCCTTATTCTGTGGACAGGATGGGAGGACAGAAGTGTTTGAACACTGCAAGCAGTTTTCTTTCAGCTGGAAAGGCTCATGCATTTTTCTATAACTATCCATGGTAACTGATATGTTGTTCAACATGGAAGATATCACCCTCCTGTGAAGGGAATCCTAACACAGGAACTCTGCATCATGTCCTGACTAGCTAGTGAAACATCCTTCATTTTGAAGAGGAAAGGAAGGACTCTTCTACAAACATTCAAAGGACTATGTATGTATATGAAGTGGGGATGTTCGGATATACAGATCTGATGTATTTTAGAAAAATTACCTACCCATTTTTACAGGAGACAGAAGTAAAAATATAAACTTGGGGTTCAATTACACCTCATTTAATTGAAAAAAAATAATTCAATAATTCAATAATTTGTATCTGAGCCCTGAATCAGCAGCTTTCTCAACAGCAAAAACTATTTTAAAAGCCACTAGAGCAACAAAGCCAAGTACTTGCATTTTTGTGAAGAGAAGTCAAACTTTCTACTTAGCTGATGGCACTGGCCTCCCTTGCGCTTGTTCACATCCAAACCTTTGAATATGCATTTCAGAGGTGAAAGATCACATTAAGGTCCAGAGTCTTGGCTTTATCCAGTCTAGGACTGATGTTGGAGCCTATCAGCTCCAGTCACATAAAGCCAACGTTTTGATCAGAGTCAATATCTCATAACTGTGAGATATATCAGCAGCCCACCAGAGAAGTTTTAGATTATTTAGGTTCAGAAGCTCCAGAAGTTCATACTGGGAACCTTACATACAATGTGAGATTATTCAAGATCAAAGAATAGATCTCTCATTCTGACTATATGTTACAAAACTATCTCTAGTGTTAAACTTTTGCAGCAGATTATATTCTACTTTATGAGTTAGTATTCAAAAAACGTGTAGATGTAGCACTTCAGGATATGGTTTAGTGGACATTGTGGTGTTGGGTGATGGTTGGACTTGATCTTAAAGGTCTTTTCCAACCTTAATGATTCTGTGTGATTCTATGATTCTGTGAAACTCAACCCCCTTTCAGGCAGGTGGTGAAATGAAGTCACAAATATAAAAGAGACTTTGTAAAGCAGTGAGCAGAAGAGGGAATTAAAAAAAAAAAAGGAATCTCCTTCTTTTGCCATGGTGCAATAACGTCTTTCACTTCAGGATCTCAAAGCACTTTAGAAGCACTGTAATTAATCTTCCCATCTCTCCATGTATAATAAAAGACTTTTAGTGCCTTTTAACAAGAGAAAAGAGAGAAAAAAGGTGAGCAGGAGATATAAACTGGTGCTTGCTCATTTAATGCATAATGACAAGAAAAATATGCACAGTTTAATAATTGTTTTTATTTTAATTGTTCATAAAGAACAATCTTTCTCCTTTCCACCCTAATTACGGGGTAGAGACACACCAAAGTGTGAAAAGCTGTAGAGCTCTGGATCACCCATAGCAAGGCAGGTTAATTCCATAAATGTTTCCTTCCCCACATCTTCCAGCATTTTATAGAAGGTTTTAAGTTCTCTTAATTTAGGCTCCTGATTTAGTGCTTCGATTTACCTTCCTTGACATACTTTCACTCTCTCAAGTGTGTGTTGATTACTTTTTTGTTATGATTCTGTCAACCAATCTCAGCAGAGAGAGGAGAAAAAAGAGAAAGAGAGACAAGATGTGTTGCATCAATTAAAGAGTAAGGAATTTAATGTGAAATACTCTTGATGCCAGACAAAATGTAATCAGTGAACTAGATGAAAGAAATCTGAGAAACAACAGCACTTCATATGGTTATGAAATTACTTGAAATTAAAGCATGAACTTAAATGCTTTTGTTGTCTTAAAGTACAGTTTGTCCTTTTCTCTCCTCTATTATCTTGATACTCTGCTATGAAATCTGCTCAGCAGGGAACATTTTCACATCAGAATGAGGTATTTTTAGTTGATCAGTTGGTTCGTTACCCCGGTAGAGGGTTAGCTGCATTTCAAACTGGAAGAGATAGCAGCAGCCAAAAGAAGAGCCTTTCCATTTATACTAGGGAAGACAGAAATGACAATGTCTATCTTTGTGATCCACAAGTTCAACGACTGTCACCAGGGATCAGGAAGTATTATCTCCCACACAGCAGTTCAGCTGAAAATTATCCTACAGTCTTTCAAGAAAAGTTTGTCAATACCCTTTATTTTTCTGGCCCTGTTCCTAAAACATCCTATTTGACTGGTTCTGGGGTTTTGCATTCTTTTGAATGTGTGTGTGCCTGAGTGTCAACCATGTAAGCTGCAAGACCCAAGGAGAGGGACTGTACCTGTGCTATAAGTTTGTACAACACCGGGCACACTGGGAACTCAGTGAAGTTCTTTTACTCCTATAATGCAAACAAACATTATTTTTAAATAGTAAGAGCAGAAACAATATAGAATTATCTTAATTCACTTCAACACCTTAAAACTTCCGCAGGAACATGACTTATCTGTAGCCATTGTACGCTGGCCTTTATCTTTGATGCAATACCGACCTTATAACCGAGGGTTGTCAACACCTTAAAAACAAACACTTCTCCTGGGCACATCACTTTTCTTAGGCAATATATTGCAACTGTCTGTTCTGTGAAAAGACCCAGAAAATCTAAAAGGTGCCAGCATGTTATATGTTTTATAGCTGTCTCATTATATCTTCCAAAAACACACTCTTTTGAGACAGCATGTATATCAAATGTTTTGGGTTTTTTTTTCTTATTGGTATTGATATATTTTCTAGTTGATGACTATACAAAATTAGTTTATTCAGATACCACCAGTGGTAATGGATCAGCAGCAGCAGTAGCTGTGACTCAGTAGGGATGGACAATGGCCTGGAACCACCTCCCAGCTCTGTTGCAATGAAGGGAGGGAGCTAGGAGCTGGTCCAGGTTCCATTTCAGACCACTTCCATGAGGTTCACACAACATTGCTGATACATGCCAACAGTTTCTGGTAGCTTTTTTTCTCTTGTTCCCTTTTGTAGCTGGATTAGCCAACATTCAGCCTGAAACTTGATCTCCTGAAAATCTGTGAAGGGGAACTACTACATGAAGGCACATTTAGATGGTGTCAGGGCACAAGGACATATATGCCCTTAAATTCAGCAGAGATTTGTTTTTAGTACATGACAGTTATGGGATTTATGGTGCAATTCTTCCCAAAGATTGCATTTCATTTATGTAAAAATAAACATTTTTTAGTATTTTACATGTTCTATCGGTGCTTTTGTGGCACAACTATTAGAGTGAGTTACAACTGTATTAGGTATATTTTATATTCTACTTATGATGTAAAACATAAGAGGGACTTATAATGATCACTGAAAGACTGAGTGTCTTAATGAACTTCACAACTTAGCTCATCATTGCACCTAAACACACAGACTTAGTGGTTACAGATTTCTCTGCATTGAAGTCAATGTCAGTACTTCCCCACACTTACCTCAGATGACTGAGAGACATTTATTTATTGAGCAAAAAGAAAGGATCAGCTTTGAGAATGCCCATTTCTCCTCAGCAAATTTATCCCTCCAAATCTGTTCAATAAATCCAGACCCTCCTCCTCCTCTCACTGATGTCATGGTAAGCCACAAGTCACCAGTGAAGTCTGTCAGGCTATATCAGAATGAGGATGGTTCCCTAATCCCTCCTCCTATTCTCATTTTGACTGCTTTTACACTGTTGTTTACGACTACCAAGTTCAATCAATTTGCTCCCCATTTTCATTCATGTAACTGAGTTCCCCATCTTGCCTTTGGGGTGATGTGTCAAAAGATAATTAAAATAACATATCATCTCTAGCCAACAGAGATATCCTTGTAGGTAGGAAAGATAAAGTTGCTATCCTGCCAAGCTATTTTGTCTCTGTGTCTTTTCTTTTTCTTTTATTTTTTTGGGGGGGAGAGGGGGGTGCAGATGTCAACTACTCATTTGTAACCCAGTCATCTCCTCAACATCCTAGCATTTTCTCTGGAAACATAGACGAAAAATAGCATGTCAGTAATAGAGAAATTCTCATTTGCATGAAGAATGACAACCTTATCAAGCTCTTAAAAGCCCTATCTGATCCATTCAAGCACAGTCACTGCATTTGAAGTAGCATCCAGGTGCCTGGAGAAAGGAAGGCCTGAAACTGCCAAATCACTTACTGCAGTAAAAATAGGTGAAGAAAACTAAATACAGTTGTTTACTAAATTTAGCTGAGTCTAAATGGAGCTGGGATGTGGATGAAGGACAGAAGTGTGTAAGGGAATGGAAACAACTCTGTCACCTCCCACTGAGAATGCAATTAACAGAGGGTTGCAGCACAAAACCTAAAAACCCACAGATGGATTTAAATTGCTTCCAGTGTGACACAACCTGAAAATATCCCCTCTCTCTGGATTCTACACTACTTTTTTGTTCTTTAAATAGATTGATCTCCACGCTGCTCATAATTACATATAGAAACAATAACTAAGATGATGCTGAAAGCTCAAGGTTATTTTATTTAGTGGAGGAGTTTTACTCTAAGTTCGACAACAGCAGACAGCTTTACAGCTTTCTGTCCCTCACCTTCCTTGAAGATGTAAATACTAAGACATATGCATGTTCTGTCTCTGTTATATTCATAAATAATCTGAATGCAGGAGATCCTTGACCTGACAGATGTCACTACACAACCTTACTTTGGTTAATGCTGAATTTGGAAGATTATAGACAGGGTACTGTAAAAAGTGTATGCATGTCTTGTAACACAGAGAAAATCTACAGGCAGGATGTTCACAAATGAGCTGTTGTCTTCTTCCCCAATTTGGTGTTAGCAGCAGTGAATATAGGACCACTCAAGTTCTAGGTCAGACTCTGCAGATGGACTCATTTCACAAAAAATATCAAGGCTGTGTTATTTAGTACTCACAAAAAATGTAAACAAAGCAAAATCATAGGACATAGAAATCTCACATTTTTCAAAAGATGTTATTTACCTAAATGATTTTTTTTTTAAAGGTCACTCTGTTTGGTACATAAAAAGGTCATTATTTTAGGAAACAATATCTTGCTAGGTCCATATTATGTTGCATTCTTAAGAGTCAGAAGGAAGAACAAGTATTTTCTTAAAACTGAGTGAAACAAGCAGCAGTAATTTACCACTCTGGTAGACAACAAGATGAAGTCTAGAACTCGTACGTTACTGAATCAGAATTAACAGAAGTGCAGGAGACTAATTTAATCATGTAAACTCAGTGAAATAGATAATAGAGAACCAAAAGTGTAACAGAAAAGAGATAAAGCATCCCTATATTCTGTCTCAATTACTTTAAAGATAGTCATATCGAAGCAGTAGTTTAAATTGTTTAATTAAACAAACACACATGGAACATATATATACATCTGTGTGTTTGGAAAGAAACTCGTCAACATATACAAGTATATATCATAGAAATCACAGAATCATAGAATCATAGAATCATAGAATGGTTTGGGTTGGAAGGGACCTTTAAAGGTCATCTAGTCCAACCCCCTTGCAATGAGCAGAGACATCTTCAACTAGATCAGGTTGCTCAGAGCCCTGTCCAACCTGACCTTGAATATTTCCAGGGACGGGGCATCTACCACCTCTCTGGGCAACCTGTGCCAGTGTTTCACCACTCTCATTGTGAAAAATTTCCCCCTTATATGTTTGTCTGTGTATTCAGAAAGAAAGAAAGAGCAAGAGGAAGGGGAGGAGGCTTGCAACTCCATGTTGTTGTCCCTTGATATATGAAACCCTAACTGTCTGGCTATTAGTCAGAAACCCAGTACTGACAGAGGAGATGCTCCCACCGGTCAGGCAGGCCTCTGCAGCAGAAAGATGTCCTGCCTCCTTTTCTGGATGTGGTTCTGAAGAGCTGGGCAACCGCAAGCAGAGACTCTGAACTACCCACTGGAGTTTCACTTAGGTGTCCTTACCCTGAGTTCTTGTTGAACATTGCAGATCATACAAACCAGAAAAAGGGTAAAAAGATGAGACTGGAAAACAGGAAAATCTAGCTATTTTCTGCGTTTTGGGTTTGTTTTCCACATAGGTATGAATATATCAAATGAGTGAGAAAGGGAGCTTTGTAGTCTCTCAAAAGAAACACAGTGTGTGCTGTTATAGATGCAGAAGACCTGTCGTCTCTTGAGTTGTCCATAATGTTATTTGTGGATATAGTTGAATCATTGAACACATGAATTGTTACAGTCTTGTTAGTCATGTTCTACTGCTTCACAGTCTTCTCCAGAAAGTCATTCTAACTTTACAGGCCATGATAGATTGGTCTGTCACCTTTTGTAGTCTGCATTAGAGTGATCTTGCTGCCACCTTCATCTTTCCTATTCCACTCCCCTCCTTCCTCTCCAAGCCATTTCCATTTGGCTTTCATGGAAGTCATTCATTGTATCAGCAGTTCCCCTTTAATCAGAGCACTGCTTCCATCTGAACTAGCTGGTTAAATGACTGAGAGTCCATTAAGTGAATTATTTCAAGCTCTTACCCCTTTCACAAATTTGCCCCTAAAGCAACACAGCAAGTAATAAATTTGAAGCGCCTCTCAGTATGGTGAGGGAAGCAGACTGCACTTTACAACTAGCAATTAGCCTTAGGGCTTCAGGTATTTTTCTTTTCTCACCACAAATGAACTTGCCTTTTTTTCTTTTTTTTTAAGTGAAAATACAGGTCTTGTCCAGAGTTCAGTGCCTGACACTGCTAGCTTGTCTTCATATTCTATCCCCTGGTTTATACCATCTAAACATATGGTCACATTCTGTAACATTTTCTATTGACTGGAATGGGGCATTCTGAGAAATTATGATCCAGCAAAACCAAATATCAGATAGATTCAGTGCCATCTCCACAAACCTGTTACCTCCTTCTACCCATTGAGGTTCACATTTGGAAAATGCAGGAGAGCATAGGACAAGGATGTACAAGGTACACTAAGAACCAGATTACCCTGTAATCTTAATAAATAACAGGATTTCTCTGTTGTGGCTATGCAGCATAGTGACAACAGTCATAACAACACCTAGAAGTATGTGAAAGAAAATTCTTTTTAGCTGTACCATGTCATACAGTTAAGCAGTTTGGTCTCAAATGGTAAGATGCAAAAAGAATCACAGACCAGTTTCTTGTCAAATCAGTATACATGCTGTGTGCAAAATTTAAATTATTTCACTGGTTTCTTTCTCAGCATGCTAATTTGTCACTTTTTTCCCATTCTCTTCCTTTTTACCAGAATTTATTTCATAATTTTTATTATCCAGCTCACCAACCTTCTATCAGCTTTCTCCCTTCCCCTTGCCCAACTTTTTTTCTTGCTTTTTTCTCCCCTGGGACTATGCAGGTGGGAGGAATTCTTTTATCTCTCTTTTAGCTACATCTTGTAGCACTTTGTTCTTCTCTGTTTCTTTTTCCAGCTCAATTCTTATGCTTTATGATACAGCTTTTATCAGCCTCACACATACTGTTGCTATTGCTTGTTCCTGATCATCTGTTTATATGTCATCAAGTACAGCATGTGCTCTTGGCAGAACATCTGCAATTACTACACAGTTTCTCATCTAAAAATGCAGGGTGTTACCAACACTGATATAACTGAGCTACGGCTATGGACTGTCATTAGGTCTTTTCCCTGGGACAGAGACTATAAGGAAAAGAGGAAATATGGCCCTGTACAATTTTCTGAAAGGATAGGTGAGGGTTTCTTCGCAAGGCTCAGTCAAGTGTAGACCAAGCATAATATACTAGGGCCTTTTAGTTTTGCTGTCATCAGAGGAGAAGCTGTCCATATAAATGAGACAGAGAGGAGTTTGATTTGGATCATGGTTAGTATTTTGTTGTGCAAGAACGGTGAATAGAAAAGTGACAATTTAGGGCATATTTTTCCCGATTGCCAGTGATTTACTTCAAGAAATATTGCTCAATCTCAAATGAGATTGTTGTTAAGGCAGTATACAAATGCTTCTCTCTATTCACAGTGGAAGTCTGTAACCATGGCCACTTATATTTATAAAAGGGACTACTATTTATTGTCAGTCTGTGATCTTACTGTTTTCCTTTACTACCAAGCGGGCAGTGGGATTTTACCAGTAGTTAATAAAATTCCTCTTAGCTGAGAACTGTAGATATACTTTTTTAAACACAATGAAGATAGAAATACTTAGCAGCTTTGCAAAGACCAATCCAAAAAATCTCAGCACCAAAGAAATTTCGGGTTTCAGAGGTAGTGTTCTCCCATAAAAGGAATTTTAGCAAGTCAGCCTTGGGACAACTGAAAGAGATAAGCAGACCAGAATGTGTGCAAAAATGTTAGGAGGTTTGAGTTGCTGTTGACCCCAGGTGACTCCAAGGAGATCAATGTTGCCATTATGAGTTCCGGTGAATAGAATAGTTCCTACATAATTATATATATCTGTATATAGCTAAAATACATGAATCACTGCTTTGACTGACTCAATTAACTATGCACAATAATGAAGCTCTTGCATTTGTTTGACAGTGTAGCCCATATACATCATGTAGTTTCATCTCTCTGAAAATTTATTTTAAGAACAAAAAGGAATCACAAGGCAGCCATAACTCTGGGGCAACTTTTCAGAAAAAGCATTGCATTCCTTTTCATTAGCTGTTACTTAAAATATTGCTGAACCAGCTTCCCCATCTTCTGCCATACCAGGGGTTCATTTAAATTGGGAAAATCCTTTATGAATACCTACTGCATCTGTCACAACAACCACTGTTTTCATCCTGGATTACATCCTCCAAAAATACCGAACAAGGCCGAGCTATTAGAGACAGCTTCATCTGTGTGACACAGGAATTGTGTTGGGAGGAAAGAGGCAATAGAGGGCTCACAGAATTGAAGGCATGATTCACTTTTGTTTTGAATCATGTTTTCTACTTTGAGTTTAGCAGTGGCAGCAGGGCACACAAGTGGTTGTTTGGCAATGTTGTATTTTTAAGACAGCAGACTTCTGCATTCTTCTCAGTTGTCACTATTTATGATTTAGCCTGATCCAGCCCACAGGTCTGCAGTAAGTTTTCTTTCATTGCTCTCTGGGGTGAAGTTCCCCTTTTCTGATGCTTTCAGCCCTGAGAGAGCTCCCAGGTGGCTTTAAAGATTTTACATCTCCCTGTCATTAATTGTAATTGATTAGCTTTCTTCTTCTGACACATTCCTGATCAGCTCCAGCACATCTTTCTCTCATACAAACACTTTTTTTCCTTTATCTCTGTTAGAAATCACAAGTGGCAGGTGTGGGAGTAAAGAGTTTCCTTGATGAACTCTCAAGCTTTTCTATTATTACCTAAAGCTCCTGGTCTTTTAGAAACTTGCTTTCTGTGCCTGTCTTTCCATCTCCTTTTTTCACCAATCTGCTCCTCAGGACCCCAATACAGTTCTCTTATTTATGCTAGGATTGATAAACACACTTCTAGTATTTAACATCACCTCCTCACAGTCCTCTTTGCACTAGCTCCCTTTGCTTTCTGCAATTACAGTGTTTGCCAGTCTGCCCTGTTTCAGGGCAATGGTTTGGTAATATTCCAGTTGCCCAAGGTATCTTCGAAAAGTTAGCCTTGGAGTTTTCACTTCATTGTTAAGAGGACATTTCTGTGTTCTACCAGTGAAAATTCCAATTTCTAATATCATAATGGTAGAGGACCTGGCTTCTACTCAGATGGGAGCAATTACTTTTTCTTACTTAAAATTACTCATTTGAATTCCCAGGGGATAAAGCAAATCCCCATCCCTTGTTCTGAACAGTGGGCTTAACAATCCACCTATATAAAATAACTACTCACTTAGAACATTACTGAAAATCTGGAACACTTTATTGCTGCTGTATTTGACTCAGTAATGGCTAATTTCAGACCCAGGAGAGACTATAATTCACAGGCAAATGAACTGTTGCTCATAGTCTGCACACTATAAACCAGTTATGTTGCAGTTATCTCCCTTCTTCTGCTTTTATGCAGGAAAGAGTCCCAGTGGGGCTGCTCACAAAAGAAGTTATCCTCAGACGCAAAAGGGAGAGCAGAGTCAGACCTTTCATTAGGCAATAAGGTAGATGTACCTAGTATAATTTCTCAAGATGAAAAGTTCTAGACGGATGTCAATAGTAAAAATAGTAACACTTTTCACAATCTAGCTGCTTATGCTAGCTATATGCTCAAGTAGTGAATGCCAATTATAACAAGCATTTGAACTGACAATGACAAAATCACAAAGGATTTCCTTGTTCTCTGTTGCTTTTAATTTTAAATGCCATTCAAGGGATGCAGAAAGGGCTTTGTTAGAGGAGAAAAAGTGTACAAAACAGGTACAAGGAGCTGTGGTCCTTCTAGGATTTTTATCTGTTAGCTCTAAACTTACTTAAGCAAAACATGAGTTTTTGCCTTATGACTCTGCAGTTTGACACTTCAGGGTCCCAAGCCTGCTTAGATCTCCAGCACGTTGTATACATAGGATGTTCACTCTCTGAGAGCTCTCATTAAATGTGCCTTGCTCTAGAGCAGGCCTTTTATCATTCATAGAAATCTCCTGATTAAGTTAGAATAACAGGCCCTAGGTTTTTAACCCCAGAAACCCACATGAGCAGTGTGAATCTGAGGAAGCCAGATGCCAGACAGCCCTAAAGCCTAGAACTTTCTCTTACCAGGAGAGGCTGCTAGATCAATTATATTCAGACAACACTAATATACACACCATGAATCATATTCATGGAGAATTTTGCTCATTATGAGTATTAGAAACAACTAAGCTTAGCTACAAGAAAATTATTGTTTTGTTGAAAGTTAAAGAACTGTAAAGGTAAACACTATCCACAAACAAAAGACCATCATATTGGGAAAATGCCCTCACCACGAGTCCCTCATTTGACAGCATCTCTGATTCATGCCAGATCCTTGCTCTCTAAACTGTAACGGAAATTAAGATATTAATTTCTACTGCCACTCTGCATATGCTTTCTCTCATATGGTGTACTTTTTAATAAACAGATTTCGGCAGTCTTGTCCCTTTTGAAAGAAAGAAGGAAAGAAGAAAGAAATACCTTTTGTCGTCCCCCCCCAAGGATCTTTATCTTTGTTAACACGACCTTACATTGTCCCCCTGAATAACGTAAGATTTGTTTTGTTGTGCCCTGCAGGGCTTCTGTGTCCCCAGCATCCTAGGGCAATGACAGTGCCGAGCTGGCACACTCCAGCAGAAATGTCATTTTTTAATTATGTGGTTCTGAGGGGAATCTATTATCTACTGCTGAGATGCTGAAATCAGACAATTTATCTCCAAGGCAGTTCTGTTTACAATCTAGAATATATATCTCTTGTCACTGCAGGAAACAGAACGAAAGGATGTTTTTATTTCTGGTGCTTTATGTTCATAAATTTATTCTTTTAAGCTTTGCAAGTAGATTTCGGGGGGTAGGATGCTGAGAGGCAGGGTAGAGAAAAGTCAAGTTCTGATGCTTCTCCAGGTTCTCTTGATCTCCCTAGTAGATTGCCAAGGTCAGAAGGGATCTAGCTGCCCTTCAGTCACACACATCCTCAAGACCTCATGTGCCAACAGTAACTAGCTTCGGTATTAGTCATTGCTCTGAAGACTCCAGGTGTCTAAGCGCTGAGAGCACTGTACAAGTGAACAGCATCAACAAATTGGCCAGGCAACCCGTTTACCTTAATTAACATAAACACTAACCTCTGCTTGTCATTTCCGGCAAGATGCCTACCACAGTTTGAAGGCATCTTTATTTCTCACACACCAGGTATTTTCATTTAAACTAATATATAAACTAATATACCTACTAGCTTATCCACAACGATTCTGAGTTATTTCTGTTCCCTCCCTAAGGTATCAAAACAGAGGAAAGAATTTAGTACCTGTTCTTTTTTTAGCTGCAAAATTGATTACACAAGCCACTCCATGAAACAGGATCAGAGCTGCCAGCAATTCATATCTATTAACAAACAGGTACGTTCTAAGTGCTTTTAAAACTATCCCACTCCGGTATATTTTAGATTAATATGTGTTTTCTGTATCTTATAAAAGTTTACAAAAACATTGCAGGACAGGCCAGAGGGAAAGAAATATTGGCATATCCCATCAAAACTGTAATTCTTGTATTGCCCTCTAGTGCATACATGACAATATGACATCTTTTTTGGTTTTATTTTAAAACTCTTCACACTATAAATTACTAACATGAAACCTTTAATGTCATTTGATGGTTTGCTGCATTTAGTTTTGACAGAAACATTATAGACAGTTGGTTTGATATACATGACTAAATTCTTGCCTTCTCCAATCCCTTCTGGCAAATCTGAGAAATATCAGTTTGTTTTGTGTTGCTGGCAGAAACGTAGGCCATGTCTTTCCAAAACAAAAGAAGTACCATTCAGAACAGTCCAGACCCAAAAACATCAGTCCTTCAAAACCACAGAAGTGCACATGGATAAATTAGAGGGTGCCTAAATTCTTTATTATATAAGGCAAAAAAAATTGTTCAGGAGTACATCATTAATCTGCATACACCTATTTTTAAAAGTCAGCTGCCTCCCCCACATGCAGAAAGATCAGCATACAGAATAACACAGGGACATGCAGAATAGTTAGAGTGGGCATAAAATTTACATACAAAGATGAAAGCTACTGTAAAACATTGTAGAGAAAAACATTTGAGACAAACATTATGGACTCAAACAAAGTCCTTGTTACTGAAATGCTTAGCTGTAAGAATCCCTAAGTTTCTGGTCAAACATTTGTGACTTTACAAATAAACTTAAGGACATACTCATTAAATTTAATAGAAATAAATTAAGTACCAATTTCCTCTGGTATCACATAAATTAACACAGAAAAACCACTTCTGTTTGTAATAAGAGTCCTAGTAAAAGAAAATATTTTACAAAATATTTAAGGACAAAAAACCCCAAACAAAGCACCAGGTTACAAGGAGGAATATTTTAGAAATGCATTTGTACCTTCGTACCTGCAAAATATGCTACTATTACATTTTGTGTACTACAGTATAGACAATGTTTTTGCATTTGAAAGGTTTAATGACCTTATTATCACCACCTCTCCTCCACACAGTCCTTAAAAACATAGTATTTGTAGAAGTTTTTATGTTCTGGTCCACAAGATACCATTAAGTATTTTGTCAGCCCTCCACAAAGAACATGGGGTGTAATTACAGCAGCTCCCCTTGTCAGGATTTCATGGCTTTTGCTTTCAAAGGCAAAGCTACACAATAAACGCTGTAAGATCTGTCATCATGTTTCAGAAGAGAAACTGCAGCTTACACTTTTGGATAAGCAAGACAGCCATGTACTTGAGCAGTTATGCTATTGTCCCATGCAACTCTAGAATGTACATGAGTACATATAGGAAATGTAGTTGCATCTGTACAAGCAAGAACACTTGCAGGACAAGAAGAGTCTGGATAGAATCAAGATCTGAATAGCAGAGGGAAAGAAATGGGATGCTATGAAGATATATAGCTATAATTGTATTGTCTAAGTGGTACCTACCATCCCTACTCATAGCGTTAGTGAAAGCACACCTGCTGAAGGACCTCAAGTAAATCTATGTCTGACGTGTGTCCAGCATGATATGCAGTTTTGCCACTACCAAAGTCAAGAAAAAAATTATACGCCATTTTAAAAATTCCAAACTATATTATTGAAATACTGTGTGCAACACTGACAATTCTAATTCTATATTTGTGCAATAAGCTTTAATAAAAGACAACTTCTGGACAACTTTTGACAAGTGATTTTGTTCTTACATTTCCATATAATCCAGTGACCCAGATGTCTCTGGGTTTACCTCATTCTTTCATATGAAACTGCCCCTGGAGTAATAACAGTTCCTACCTGATTGGTTTTATCTGTGAAGACTCTGACACACTTGTTCCTAGTGCTTCAAGAGCTTTTTCTGGACCCCATATCCCAATAATTCCAAAATAAGGTTAGAAAGAGTAGCATAATAATAGTTCATAATAATCACAGGATGGTAATACTTCATTTTTAACTTATGTTTGAAAATATACTGGCATACAACTGTTAGTGGATCATGGAAAATAACGAAGGTTTTGATCAACTTTCCCGTTTACAGCTCTGGAACAATCTGAGCAAGAAACCAGAATATAAAAAAAAGTAAGTCTTGAGATTGTCCTGCCTGCCAGGTTGCTGCTTAGCCTATGGTTTTCAATCCACAAATCTTTTCACAAATCACCTGAAAGGCACAAAGTTGCCATCCAGCCTACATGGGACAGACAAGGCCTTTTATATATATAAAAAAACCCAAATGACTGGCCTGTGAACAATTTTCTTCGGCTATTTTCTATTTGGCTATCACAGAATGACTTCCTCAGTTTGACAGATAAATAGCTTCTTGTTTTAAAATCTCACGTTCTTTGTGCTTGTAATCTTATGCTCGCAAAACCAGACTCTAATCATGCTAGATTGCCACCAGACATGAGCCACACATTTCTCGATGTTGTTCGTAAGCCTGCCTCTCTCATCTCAGGAAAGTGGGGTATAAATGGAGAGGCACCATGGTTGGAAAATGGACATCGTCATAGAGCTGCTCTTTGTGTGAAGGGGATGCTTAGTTTCATATGCCATTTATGTGGTTTCACCTCCTGTTTCTGTGTAACATACCAGAAGCAGAAAAGATGTCACTGATTCAAGATCTAGCTACCGCTCTCATCTTGTGCAGCAATTTTTCCTCTCTGCTTGAAAGGCCAATTCATTGCACCATCACTGAGGAAAATCTGGTCTTAATCTTTTTTCTGGATAATTACAGAACTTCAGTCTTCCAAATTCAGACCATCCACACCTCGTAGCTCTACTAAATGCCTTTAAAGCTGACAGAGATTATATCATTGAAGTGGAAATGGCAGTCGGGAAATCTGATTAAAAGTTCTCAAAGAAGCTGATTAAAACATAAAATGTCATAGTTCAATAATCTGAACTCAAAACATTTTGTCTTCAGAACATCCTATGTTTTGAAGTCTTATGTGACTGATTATCAATACATTGACAACTAAGGTCTCACAAAATAGTTGTGGATTTTGGTTACTCTTTTTTGTATACTTTTGGATATTACTCACTTCTTTGACATTTTTATATTTACTACTCTTATTTTTTTTGTCTACTACTCTTCAAAATGTTAAGGTTTCTTTCCCATCCATACCAAACCGGGGTAAAGAGTTGGAATACTTCTTTTCTTCTGTGACTCAAAAAGTAAACCACAGTATTCAGCCAGATTAAAGGAAACTTTTCACGACTGATTCAAGCACTTAATTTTAACTTGTACCTAAATTAGACTTCTGACCACCCCATCTAGAAAAGACAATCACTTTCAGTGGGTAAGCCAGACCTTCCATATGCTGAAGTGATTTTAAGGGGAGCATCAAGTTCCCTTTGCTGCTGTTTGATTTCTTTCCCTAATAAAGTTTTCTTTTGCTGTTTAGTTTCATCCTGGGATATTCATGGACCCTAACCCAGATTTGCAAACTTTATCTATGAGAAGTTCAGAGGCCATAGCTTTACAATCTGTTGTGTTTTTTCATGAAATCTTACATTTTCTTTTTCCTCCAATGAAAGTAAAATGTTGTCATAACAGTGATGATAATGAAAATAATAATAAAGGGGGTTTTTGAACCATTGTGTTTCCCTTTAAAACATCAGTTTTACTCCATCAGTATTCCCACTGATGCATTTTTTTTCTCCCAAAATAAACCCTTGACAAACTCTGATTTTGCTAATGTGCCTCTCATCAGTGTCAAAATGTACTTTTGTATAGCGCATTCTGGGAAAGTAGCTTAAAACTGTTTTTCATTATTCTTTTCTTTTAAGTGACTGACCGTAGTTTGAAAACTAATGAGTCTATAGGAAAGATTGGTGTCTAAAGGACTAAAAATGTTCACCCATTCCCATCACTCTGCCATCAGAAATAAGCATGCTGACCTTAAGCTAAGGATATGAAATAAGAACTTTGTGGTCTTCATCAGTTGAGACTATATGTGGACAGCTGTAACCACTTGTCATACTCAGCCCTTGTCCTACAAGGACCCAACAACAAAGAATTTCTTCCATTTCTGGGAAAGTTCTCAAATTAAATGTCACTGCTCCACCTAATGATGCAAATCAGCAGCCATGATTCATGGATCATGTTAAGGTCACCAAATTTTTCAGAAATATTACTTAAAAAGAATCAAAAAAAGAAAAGGATGGCAGGATGCTTTTCATTCATCTCTGCATCAGTGCGTATGATCATAAATGGATGCTCTGATGAAGCTATTTCATTTATTTGCCCATTCCTAGATGTATTGTGTTTGTGTGGCAAGGTTTTGGTAACAAGGGTGTTGCAGGGTTGGCTTCTGTGAAAAGCTGCTAGAAGCTTCCCCTGTGGTCTGACAGAGCCAATGCCAGCCAGCTCCAAGACGGACCCACCACTGGCCAAGGCCAAGCCCATCAGCAATGGTGGTAGTGCCTCTGTGATAACATATTTAAGAATGAGGGAAAAAAATGACACAGCAATCGCAGCCAGAGAGAGAAGTGAGAATACGTGAGAGAAACAACTCTGTAGACATGAAGGTCAGTGAAGAAGGAGGGGCAGGAGGTGTTCCAGGAGCCAATGCAGAGATTGTCCTGCCACCTGTGGTGAAGACCATGTGAGGCAGGCTGTCCTCCTGCAGCCCATGGAGCTCCACAGTGGAGCAGATCTCCACCTGCAGCCTGTGGAGAACCCCATGCCAGAGTAGGTGGGTGCCCAAAAAAGTCTGTGAGCCCAGGGGAAGCCCACACTGGAGCTGGCTCCTGGAAGGACCTGTGGACCCATGGAGAGAGAGGAGCCCAGGCTGGAGCAGGTTTGCTGTCCCGACTTGTGACCCCGTGGGAGACCCACTCTGGAGAAGTCGATTCCTGAAGGACTGCACCCTATGGAAAGAACCCAGGCTGGAGCAGTTCATGAAGAACTCTAGCCCATGGGAAAGACTCATGCTGGAGAATTTCATGGAGGACTGTGTCCCATGGGAGGGACCCGACACTGGAACAGAGGAAGAGTGTGAGGAGTCCTCACCCGGAGGAGGAAGAAGCTGCAGAAACATCTGATGGGATGATCACAACCCCCATTCCGCATCCTGCTGTGCTGTTGGCTGGGAGGAGGTAGAGAAAATCAGGAGTAAAATTGAGCCTGGGAAGAAGGTAAGGGTGGGGGGAAGGTGTTTTAAGTTTTGGTTTTCGTTCTTGTTATCCTCTTCTGATTTGATTTGCAATAAATTAAATTAATTTCCCCAAGTCAAATCTGTTTTGCCCATGATGGTAAATGATCTCTCCCTGTCCTTATCTCGATGCACAAATTTTTTGTTACAATTTCTCTTTGTCCAGATGAGAAGGGCAAGTCGTAGAGAGGCTTTGGTGGGCACCTGGTGTCCTGCCAACCCATGTTGGTGCCCAGCCTGGTGCCCCTGTCAACTCCCCACTGTAGACTGTAAGCCCATATGAGACGATTCTCATGCAAAGCAGGATCATGCACTCTAAGACTAAGGTTAGTCCTTGAACTATGTGTAATGTGGTGTAATATGGCACTGGTTAATGTGCTATTGCATATACTGCTGCTGGGGAAATTTATTAGTCCTCCCAGTAAATCCAGAGTTGTGCCAGTCATCCCCACCTTGATTAATACCTTGATAAATTTCACCCTAAAACCTGCCTAATTGGCTGTACTCAGAAATTATTTAGACTGTAGATATCTCTAGGTGCTAATGTATATGTAAGAGAGAATGAAAAGGTTTACATCATTAATGCAATGTGAGCAACTAGAAGGAAAAAAAAACCCCAAGAAACAGAACAAACATGATATACTTTGTCTATGGCTCCGTTCTCTGCCTCTTCTTCACTAAATGCTGCTCTGTACCAAACACGCTAGGATTTCTTTTTTATCCTGTTGAATAAATACCCATCTTGGAATGCGTTAAAGATTCCTGAAATGCTCAGTTGAACTCATGTTGCAAAATAAGTTCCTGGTGAGACCATGCTTGACAAAAACTAATGAAAAGATAAAAAAGGTGAGAAATGTAGACACAGTACACAGCAGGTGATGCGATAAGAAAAGGTATATGGTACAGACATTAGATTTTGCTTATGTCTTCTCAGTGTTGGTGTCTGATTCTGTCAGTAAGGAGAAAGGCTAGCCATAAATGAATTAATACTCCCAAACAAGAGCTGCTTGCTGTGTTTACAGTGAGAGGTCCTCACAAACATCAGGATGAGACATATGGCATTATACTAGCTGAAAATTTGATCTTAATCTAATCCTAGATGTTTACACATCAGACTCTGCGGCTATAAGGAAGACATTAAAAAAACAAAACAAAACAAACAAATGTCAGTCAGTCCATGTCTATGAAGTTGCTCATGATTTCCACTGGAGCAAGCAAAACAGGCAATTGCCGCATAGCCTTTGATTACTATGTACCCTTTTTCTTCCATGTAATACTCCAGTCCCAATTTTGTGCTTAGTCTTGGGCAAACTCACCGTCTCAAGTAAGCTATTTCATTTGTCAAACTCCTACACACTGTCAGTGACATCTAATTATTCCAATCTTGCAAGGATGATGGCAAAACAAAAGAGATCATGGGTCATGCATGAAAGTATTTAGTTGAGTTTGAGATCCTTTTTCATTCTATTTCTGTCATTTCAGGAACCTGACAACTACACACTTCTCAGTATATAGAGGTATCATACAGGTATCATACAGTCCTGACAGCATGTCCTTGCCAGGTCAAAATTTTAGAGTGGAATGTTGCATTATTTGCTTGATCCTAAAAGAGATCAGCAGTTTCTTTTTCTTTTCTCTATTTTTCTATTTTATTTTTCTCTCCCTGAGCTTTTTTCATACATAAGCAAAGCAGAGAATATTTCAAAGATCATATGGATAAAACTCTGGTTCTGTTTCCTTAAGAAGCCAAGTTACTCATGTTCCCCAGAAAGTTAAAAATTACCCCAGGGTTACCGTTCAGCTCTCCAGGGGCACAGCTAAAGCTAGCAGACTGAGAAGTTGTAGAGAAACCCAAAGACTTCCTACCTGAGATACACATGGAATAAACAGATCCTGACAAAATAATAAGCACTTATATGTATTTCTTCACCTTAGCTTTTCCTCTAGATAATTTCTAAAACAACTTCCAAGTGACATAAAGATAAATATGAATGCATTTTATGAGCACATTAGCACTAAAATTAAGCCTAAATGTTTCCTCCACTCTACAGAGAGGAAAGGGCTTTGCTCCACTGGGAAGAAGTTTTGCAGAAGTTTTTTTGCAAATGGCAATACAAACCCCAGGTACTTAATGCCTTTTTAGCTTCAGCCTTCACTGATGGTATCAACCACAATGAGACTGTTAATATAAATGAAAGTATAGAGCCATAGAGCCATAGAACCATAGAATCATAGAATCATAGAATAGTTTGGATTGGAAGGGACGTTTAAAGGTCATCTAGTCCAATCCCTCTGCAAGGAGCAGGGACATCTTCAACGAGATCAGGTTGCTCAGAGCCCCGTCCAACCTGACCTGGAATGTTTCCAGGGATGGGGCATCTACCATCTCTCTAGGAAACCTGTGCCAGTGTTTCACCACCCTCATTGTAAAAAATTTCTTCCTTCTATCTAGTCCAAATTAACCCTCTTTTGGTTTAAAACCATTAGCCCTTGCCATATCACAATAGGCCCTGCTAAAAAGTTTGTCCCCATCTTTCTTATAAGCCCCCTGTAAGTACTGGAAGGCTGCTATAAGGTCTCCCCAGAGCCTTCTCTTCTCCAGGTTGAACAAACCCAACTCCCTCAGCCTGTCGTGGGCCCTCTCTAACAGGTCCATGTCTTTCCTGTGCTGAGGGCTCCAGAGCTGGATGCAGGACTCCAGGTGGGGTCTCACCAGAGTGGAGCAGAAGGGCAGAATCACCTCCCTTGACCTACTGGCCATGCTTCTTTTGATGCAGCCCAGGATATGGTTGGCCACCTAGTCTGAGAGCATATATAGCCAGCTCATGTCTAGCTTTTCATCCACCAGTATCCCTGAGTCCTTCTCGGCAGGGGGTACTGACAGATGACATCCCTTCATCCCCCAGCCTGTATTGATACCAGGGGTTGCCCCTACCCACGTGGAGGAACCTGCACTTGGCCTTGTTGAACCTCATGAGGTTCACACAGGCCCATTCTTTGAGTTTCTCCAGGCCCCTCTTGATGGTATCCTGTCCCTCAGGCATGACAGCCACACCACTCATCTTGGTGTCATCTGCAAACTTGCTGAGAGTGCACTTGATCCCACTGTCTATATCACTGATGAAGATATTAAAGGATACTGGTCCCAATACAGACCCCGAGGAACACCGCTCGTCACCCATCTCCATCTGGACATTGAGCCATTGACCACTACCCTCTGGATGCAACTGTCCAACTACTTCCTCATCCACTCAACAGTCCACCTATGAAATCCATACCTTTCCAATTTAGAGAGAAGGATGTTTTGGGGGACCATGTCAAAGGCCTTACAGAAGTCCAGACAGATGACATCGGTAACATTTCCTTTGTCCACTGAACGTAGTCACTCCATCATAGAAGGCTGCTAGGTTGGTCAGGCAGGACTTGCCCTTGGAGAAGCTATGCTGGCTGTCTCAAACCACTTCTCTGTCCTCCTTGTGCCTTAGCATAGCTTCTAGGAGGATCTGTGCCAGGATCTTCCCAGGCACAGAGGTGAGGCTGACAGGTTGGTAGTTCCCAGGGTCATCCTTTTTGAAAAATGGGTGCAATGTTTCCCTTTTTCCAGTGTCCAGTGACTTCACCTGACTGCCAGGACTTTTCAAATATGATGGAGAGTGACTTGGCAACTACATCATCCAATTCCCTCAGGATTCTGGGAAGCATCTCATCAGGTCCCATAGACTTGTGCATGTTCAGGTTCCTCAGGTGGTTTCCAACCTGATCTTCTCTTACAGTGGGAGAGACTTTGCTCCTCCAGGCCCTGTCATGGACTTCCTTCCTTTGAATGAGGCATCTCATTGAAACTGATGTCCTAAAACACTACTACAACTCTGTGTCTTTTCTAACAGATGTTTTAAGGCCAAAGACCCTTCTCTTGTTATTTACACTTTGCAACAAGGTAACAAATATCCCCCAGCATATTCTTGAAAAGAGTTATTGTCCAATATTAGTTCAGTAGATCAGTATTTATATTAGTTATAATATTAGTTAGATCAGTATTCCTGCTCCGGGGTATAAGAAGAATCTAATGTCTGCAGTTAAAATGAGCTACCGTAAACTCATTAAACTGTTTATTTCATTTAGAATAATCACTGCAATGCCAGAACATATATAGATTTTTTTTTATAAAAAAATATTTGAGCTACTTTCAACGATGAGGAAAGACTGTATAAATTCATATTCAGTTCCCAAGTTTAGTCTATTCCTCCTTATTTCTTAAACTCTTATGTTCCATGAGGGACTACATACAGAAGACACCACTTACCAAAACAAAACAAAACACCACACAAAAATTCTCCATTCTATCAAGTGCTATGAAATTATGATATTTTTGCTGATGTCATCTTTTTTTCAACTGCAAGGACTCTACAATTAAAACTGCTGCTGTTAATGAAGGTTTCACCTGACAAAAGAGCTACCACTGGCCACTGAGTAATTGACATTTAGGCTTCCAATGCCTGGAATATTAGTTATTTAACAGAACGACGGGAAGCAAACAGAATGTTAAAGAAGTTTCCTTAGCTTACACATATGTCAGACACCAATAGCTGTTCAATTTACTAGGGTTTTCTCTAAGTTTTTTGCTTAAATGACCTAGTTTGGTATCTTCATCTATGCAGAAATGATGCTCACTTAGTTTGCTTTTTGTCAAAAATTAAAATGATCAGTTGCAGATTTTTGCAGATCAGGTGGCCACTTTTTGACTGTACTTAAAACCCGTGTGGAACTGGTTTGATATGCATAGCTGTGAGGTTAAAATGTGTGAATCAACAGCAGAACTTAGTTTGAGGGTTCCCTGTTTAAATGGAGGAAAACTGGTGATTATGGGAAAACTGTGGAGTGATATTGCAGACCTCAGCCCAAATACACCAGTCCATGGGATTTTTATTAACATGATGTCCCATTATTACAAAAAAAACCTACAAAAAACATCCTATAGGCAAATAACAAGCACACAAGTTCTTTATTTCTCTTACATCCAAAAATATGAAAGCTTTCACTACAGCTAAATACATGATTTAACACCTTAGTTACACATAAATCAGTAAGGATGAAGTTCAATAACTGTTATTTTGCCACTAAGTTTAATGTCTTACCTATGGGTTTGGAGGTGAAGTTCATATGTAAGAAAATTCAAAACTTTGGTTTTTCAGAGTTGATTCAGTTAATAGGAGTTAGTTAAAGAAATTGAGTAAATATCTATATGAAGTTCTTTGTAATGTCAAAGGACCACTCAAAGTTTGACAACTTGCTGTTTTATACAGAAGCCAGTCTGGGCCCATCTCACCAGCCCAGCCAGGAGCAGGGCACTGGGGGCAGCCCCAGCCACTGGCATCAGGCACCCCCCTGGTGATGGGGACAGGCTGAGTGTCGTGGTTTAGCCCCAGCTGGCAACTAAGCACCACACAGCTGCTCGCTCACTCCCCCATGGTGGGATGGGGGAGAGAATTGGAAGAATAAAAGTGAGGAAACTCATGGTTTGAGATACAGACTGTTTAATAAGTAAAGCAAAAGCCACGCACACAAGCAAAGCAAAACAAGGAATTCATTCACCACTCCCCATGGGCAGGCAGGTGTTCAGCCACCTCCAGGACAACAGGGCTCCATAATGGTTTCTTGGGAAGACAGACACCATCACTCCGAACATCCCTCCACCCCCTCCTTCTTCTTCATCCCAGTTTTATTTACCGAGCATTACGTCATATGGTATGGAATATGCCTTTGGCCAGCCTGGGTCAGCTGTCCTGGCTGTGCCCCCTCCCAGCTCCCTGTGCACCCCCAGCCTTCTCGCTGGCAGCCCAGCACAAGAAGCTGGACTGTCCTTGACTACTTAGCAACAACTCAAAACATCAGCACGTTATCAACATTTTCTCATCCCAAACCCAAAACACAGCCTCACACCAGCTTCTGTGAAGAAAATTAACTCTAGCCCAGCTGAAATCAGGACACTGAAGCAGGGATGGGGTGTGGGACCATGGCTGGGCAGGGAAGGGCTGTTGGGGAGCTGGGAATCAGCCCTGCTGCAGCATCACTGGAACAGGGACTGATGGCCCCAGGGAGCTGAAATGGCATCCTGGACCACAGATGGGGTTGGGGAGACCCCGGGGGCCTGACACGGGGTTGACTTGTTGGTGATGTTTCCTGTTACTTACAACAATGTTATTTCTCCAGACTTTTTCCACTTCCTCAGATTATAAATTGCTGTTACAGTCCCTCGTTTTTGCACTTACTGGTGGTCTCTCAGGATATCTCCGGATCCTAGGTACCCTGGTGGCACTGCAAGGGGACCAGCAGTGCTTTTCAAGGCTGTTTCTGGTTCCCAGGCCTAGTCCTCAGGCTGGCAGCTCTAGGCTGGCTGGCCTCTCTCTGTCGGTATTTCTCAGCAGACCGTTTCTTCTGTTCAGTAACTCTCCCCTTCTAAGCAGGCCGCCATTATGGCTGCTCACACCAGGACACCCTGGGCCTGGTCAGGGTCAGTCAGATCTGGTGGTGCCCTCAGTGCCCGGACAACAGGAGCTCAAGCGACAGCTGGGCTGCAGGGGCTGTGAGCCAGCCTGACACAGCCCTTGGGCCATTCCCCTCTCCCTTAGGTATGGTGGGAGGGAAAAAAAGAACATACATGTCAGGTACAAGCCTCCCGATGCGCATCGTATCAGGAAGAAATGTCTCCTGAGTCCTTGCACCGGGGACAAGGAAAAAGGCTCAGCGCTGCCCAGCGAGCTCGGCCCTGCAGAAGCGGACGTCCGTGTGAGCAGCACACGAACCGCACACCGAGAGAGACAGACTGTGCACTCGCCATCATCCTGGCAGGTCGCTCCGCCAGCGCAGGCCGCCTTCTGCTTTTGTAGCTAAAGCCAGAGGTAGATTAACCTCCATAACTTGCTGTGCTGCCGTCTCTGCATCTCGCAGTTAAATGGTGTTTAGAGGACTTTTCAGAATCATATTTCTGTGTCTGTTTTTCAAGAGTCTATTATCTCTATTAAATACCATTATCTTCTTTTCCTACACCTACTGGCCCTCTTCTGCTGCTGGTCCTTTATCCCACCAAATTCATCTCTAATTCAGCTCTTTTTTACAACAGTTTTTTTCTCTCCAGATGGAAAAGCTTATGCTACAAATGACTAATATTTGGGTTTATTTTCTTCCTCCACCTGAAATATGTAACTGTATGTAAACGTTACAGATACCCTACTGTTTCATGTTTTGCCTAGAACCATCTCCCTCTATTTTAAGCTTCTGTTCTTGTATATAAAGTCTTGCATGTAACACTGTAGATATCACTTTAAAACAAGGGTCATTTTGTTTTTACTTTTAAAACTGTTTGCCAGGGTACACATTTGCTAAAAGTTGAAACTATAAAAACTTGCAGATGAATAAATCCTTTGGCTAGGAACATGAATAACTCAGTATGGCAGAAGGGATAAGCAAAGGTATGTGGCAATTCCTTGTACCCGAAGCAAGGGTGAAGGACAAAGTTAAAGACCTTGTTGGATTTCAAGGTACCAGCTGCATATTGTTTTGTGCCTTTTTTTACCCTCTTCTGAATTAGTCTTGTCTCTATCTTTGAATCTTCACTGAATTGTTATGAAAACTCACACCTTGGCAAAAAGGAAAAGGCTCAGAATTGTATCATCTCAAGCACAAAAATTCTCAAGCTCCATTTGCATATTTCACAACCTATTTATACTACAGATTGCTTCCTACTGTTTGAAATGTGTCCTAAGAATTTGATTTTCTTAAATGTATAATAGCAGCTTCTGATTTTTTCACAAGGTTTTTTTTTTGAAATTCATCTCCATGTAGCTCTTGGACAGCAAATCTTTCACCATTGGATAGTTTTGATTAGTATGTAGAGGCAGTCACGATTTCTAGAAGTTGAATATTCCTTTCCTGCAATATTCACTTCTACTTATGTTTTTTCTGTAAACATTCGGTACTAGTTAACTCCTTAGCAAGGTAATAGAAACAAAATGTAAAAAACCCCCATGACTTCTGTTAAGCATCTAAGCAGATATTTTGTAGTAAATCCTAGCCTGAGTTTATGAAATATGAAAGGTAATTGCTTTATTTCTAAATATTAATTATACCCATCCCTGCGCTGCACTTAGAATTATTAATTAAATATGAGCATTTTTTGCTGTCTTACTACATTTTGTTCAAAAATTCATACAGGTTCAGTAGTTCATCAGAAGAATATTGGACATTCAAAGGTGAATTATGGTAAGTATGATTATTAGGATCCACTTTAAATTGGGCAATGTCTTTACCATTTAGAGCAGAATATTAAATGCTTTATCTACAAGTTTCACGCAGGTTTTGTATATGCATCAGCTGGCACAAATAGTACAGTAGGAAAATCAGAAACAAATTGTTATAGACTATTTTTTTAATTTGTTTGGACTCATTTACAGAAGGTTATGAGATTTTTTTTTTGTCCTTTTTCCAATTAAACTCCAACATTCTGTAGTGAGACGTCAGATTCCATTGCTGATTAGACCTGCAGAGAAGGAGAAATATTTTATAAAAAATAGAAAAAGTTCAATTAATTTAATTCCTATCAACTCCCTTTATGATTTTTTTTTTTGCTGATATTATTTGATCATGCAGGGTGGCAGTCTATTTTTCACTTTGATTTGTGTTTGTGGAAAGGTCAGCAGATTTATTGTTTTTTGGTGTTTGTTTTTTAGTTAGAAGAGAGTTTGTTACAGAAATGCCTCCACACTGTAAAATGAAATTTAAGTAAGGCTTGCTATAAAGATTCAATTCACCTGATTTGCCTCTAAATTCAAAGTTATATGTAGAATTAGATGATGGTTTTTTACCATCATTTTGTCCAGAGTTATGGCATGGGCCGTCTGTTGAACGGAGCAATCTGCACTGTGTAAAGCAAACAGCTGCCTTCAGCCAAATCACCTTTATGGAATGAAGGATCACTTTCCTTGTCTGGCGTACACCTAGCAGGATGAGACCTGATACTAAAATGTCTTGGACTTGCCTTCCCAGTAACGAAAATAGAGCATACACCTTAGAGAGGCAAAAGCTTGTTTTATTTTGTACCTTGTCTGCATAACTATGGTGCCAGGACCATAAGATGTATCATAGAAAACTCCAGCCAGATAAGGAGGAATGCAGCCTTTAAAAGAATTACTCCCTGTAGCTTAATACTCATGTACATATTTATTTATTTATTTATTTATAATTAGTGCAACATGATTAGACACAACACAGGCGTTTCCTCCTTGAGGAAGTGAGGAAACTACATGATAAAATATTAAAGCAAATAAGTTATTTTTACTATACTATGGCAAAACACTTTCCCAAGTTTCATAACATTGACCTAAGTCCCTAGTCCATAATCACTACTTCCTTTATCTGAGCCAATCAATTTGTAAAACTAAGAAGTCTGTGGCACAAAGATGATTTCTTCTGAGTCACCTCCATAAGAAGTAGGAATATGTGTATATGCATATTTATATACTGTCCATAGTTTACTGTAGCTGTGTGACTTGCTTCATAGCCTTGAAATAGGATTTCCTCCCCTTCAATTCTAACATGGAGTTTTGAGGAAATATCAGTTTAGCAAGTTATTTCCGAGTTCTCATTTTATGGTGATCATAGTTGTATACAAAGCTGAGATCTTCCCTTGAAATTGTTTCCAGTGACAAGATAAATTAGTCTTTTTACATCTTCCTTCAATATTGTCATTTCATACTTGAAGAAGCATTTTGTCACTGTATGCTCCATTGTTTGCGTTCTTCTTAACAGAAATATAATCTCAAGATTAAAAAAATTACCTGCATTTTTTTCCTATTTGTTCTCTAAATCTTCTTTAACACTGTAATCAAAAATTCATATAACTTTTCAGGTCAACCTCAAGAGCCAAAGATCAAGTTACTTACCTGTAAAACTGGACATAGAAATTTGCTTTTTCTTGTCTATTAGTTTCATGGTATCATGGTGGCTTTGACATTTTCCTTAGCTCCAGGACTCACCCCTCAATACCCCAACCCCAAGTTTCCACTACAAAAAGCTCTGTATGGTCAAACATTAAATGCTATCATTTAAATTAAAGAATCTCTGAACATAGGTCAAGGAGCAATTACTGAGACACTGAAATAATAGGTAAAGTGAGGACTGTGGCATGTTTTTATAAAAGACAGATTTAATATTGCTGGGCTTTTATTTACATACCTTACCATGATTTGAAACCTCCAAATCACTGCTGAAACTCAGTCAGCTTTAAGATTTGCAGCCCCAGTCCACATCTTTTTCATTCTTCATTATTCCAGATTACAATATTGATGGTTTCATCAAACTGTAGATATGTGAAGATCTAGAATTTGTCTTATGTATACAGTCCAGGTAGAAATGAGAAGCTTGTTAAGCTAAAACACAAGCATTAGCAAGCACTACTTTAAACAAAAAAGAATAAATACTTCACTCCACATCATGCCATAACACGCCAGTGTTTTCACTTCACTGACAGTTATATTCCCACCTCATAAGGGGAAACCAATCTTAATGCACCAATTAAGTTCATTAATTTCCCCTCCTTGCTCTACTAAGGCCCTTGCCTCTTGAATTACTCTCCCAAGCAGGTCTCAGTCATCAGGTATCTACTCAGCTATATAGTTACAAAAGCTTCAGTTACATCTGAATACCAGAGGCAGGATTTAACCCCTTAGCAACCATTCCTTGAACAGGTTTTGTGCATCTTTTACACAGATATGGAAATAAAAAATTTATAAATCTCTCTCTGCATCACATGCCACTTTCCATAAAATCATATTCCACAGTGAGAATAAAAAGGATGAAGAACCACAGCTTTTCTTATCACAGTTATTACAAACCCCAGAGCTGCTCATATTAGGACTAAGTCCACTTTTTTCTACAATCTTCTTAGGGGATTATTTCAAAATAACACTCAGTACTTGCTTTTCTAAATGAAAATTAAGAGAATCTAAGGAGATAACATCCAAAACATAGACTCCAGATGTATACAGCTACAGCCTAACCCTGGAAGGACCTACCTAGTCAATGTAATTTTTACTTCATTGAAGTTATCTGTCAAAATCAAGCCCAGAAAATCTTGTCATGAATTCTTCCTTCCACTGAAAAGTAAGTGGAGCCTTGGATTTGAATCCTAGAATCTCCAGATTTAGAAAGAGTAGAAATGTAGTGTCTTAGTTAGGGACTGGCATTCTTTGACTAGAAACCTTAAATAGATTCAAGTTTTTCTGTAATATTTAAGGAAGAAATAATGTTCCATGGTGCTAATATAGGGTACACAATTGTACCTACATGAGTTTGTTTCCCTTATGTTCTCAGCTAAACTAAGATAAAGAGTTCTACTTAAAAAATACTTTCCTCACCAGTATTATCTTGGCATCCAAAAATGTTTTATTTTCACAAACACTTGCCCCTACAAGCTGCAAACAATGAAAGAAAAAATAAAAGAATAACATGTACATAATAATTGTTCACAAGTTGTTTACAAAGTTCACAATCTCTATATGATAAACAATTGATGGTGACTTGTTATTTATCCCATATAGTATTTAATACTTTAGATACCTGGACAGTTCAATATTATTTTAAAAAATATTGCAATATTGTCAAATTGTAAAATTTTTCACTGTACATTACACATTGAATGATAAACATTCTCCATGCCAGAAAATACAGGAATTCTCCTAAACAAGTATTTTGGACATTCTGAAATTTAATTTTCTTTATTAGGTACCCAAGGGATTTCACTTAGATCCTTATGTTGCTGTAATTTGCACAGCTGGAGATCAGTGAAGCATTAAGAACTATTTTCTGGCATTCCAAACTGACCTAACAGATGCTGAGAATATTTATGAATTATATAGAGGGTATATCAGAAGAATTTATTGAGAAATTTTCACTTTCTTGAGTCTTTTCCTTTGGCTATTTAAGAAGAAAAAACAAAACAAAACAAAACAAGAAACGTGTTTAGAATCTGTCCTGGTTTCAGCTGGGATAGAGTTAATTTTCTTCATAGAAGTTAGTATGAGGCTGTGTTTTGGATTTGGGATGAAAATAATGTTGACAACATGCTGATGTTTTCAGTTGTTGCTAAGCTGTCAAGGACAGTCCAGCTTCTCGTGCTGGGCTGCCAGTGAGAAGGCTGGGGGTGCACAGGAAGCTGGGAGGGGACACAGCCGGGACAGCTAACCCAGGCTGGCCAAAAGGATATTCCATACCATACGACATCATGCTCAGTATATAAAGCTGAGGTAAGAAGAAGGAAAGGGGGGAACGTTTGGAGTGATGGCATTTCATCTTCCCAGGTAACTGTTACTCATGATGCAGCCCTGCTTCCCTGGAGATGGCTGAACACCTGCCTGCCCATGGGACGTTGTGAATTAATTCCGTGTTTTGCTTTGCTTGCATGCGTGACTTTTTCTTTTTCTGTTAAACTGTCTTTATCTCAATCCGTGAGTTTTCTCATTTTTACCCTTCCAATTCTCTCCCCCATCCCATCAGAGGGTAGCAAATGGGCAGCTGTGCGGTGCTCAGTTGCTGGCCTGCGTTAAACCACAACAAATGCAATTGGAGATTTTGGCACTTCACCCCTATAGTTTATGAAGAAGTGAAGAGAGATGAGCTCACAGGATGAAAACTCAGGAAATCTAGGATGTATTTCTGACTTGTTCAGTTTTGTCTTCATAAAATGGGTACAATATTCCATAAGTCATCTACAAGGAGTATTAATTAGGCTAATTTATTAGCATTTATGAGTACTTCAAAATCTTTGCATTAATGACACTATACAGTAATTATAATAGCTTATCTTTCTGTAGTGCATTCTGATTATTCTATCATTCCAATATGGATTTGTAATTGATCTGATCATTTTAATTACCATTTACTTTCAGCACTGATCAGTAAGATCCCTTTGCACAGACTCCTGTGCTATTTAAGGGATACCAAACAGTTTGTATGTCATACATGAAGCATCAGTCATTATTATAAACTTTTATAAGCGTGACATTATTTTATAGCAACTAAATATAAGCCTGGGTCAGTTTTCCAGAACTGAGTTATACGTGTGCATTTTCTTAAACCAATAAGTATACTTGTACAGTAGGGTCCTGCCACCTCAGAAGTTTTTAAAAATTACTGTGTGTACCCATCTTATATCTACACAAATATTGTGACTATGACACAGGCAGGCAGCCAGGAACACTTTTCTCTGTAGTACTAATAGAGTCATGTAGTTCCTTTCCTTTCCTAGGACAAAGTTAATTCCCTATTCAAAATTGGAATTATTTTCTGCCTGCTAGTAACACTCAAATTTTCCTCTTTTGCTTTAAAAAAAAATATCCTTGTTAAACACATAATATACAAAAGTAAGTTAACAGGTTACATTTTCATTTAGATTATATATCCATGCAAAAAGACAACAGTGATTAATAAATGTTTTCTCCCTACCATCTTCTAATCTAATCTAATCTAATCTAATCTAATCTAATCTAATCTAATCTAATCTAATCTTCATCTAATGTTTCCCTACCATCTTCTAATTTCACAACCCCAGAGCTTTCTAAATCTCAGTCCAGAGCCGTGCACATTAGAGACAAGTGCATTAAGTGAAAGAAGGGGAAGAGCTTTGGCTAAATGACCTCATTTGTTTAACTGAAAGAAATGGTATAGTCATAGACTTTATAGCAAGAAAGAAGCAAGAGGGCAATTTGACGACAGAGGTGTGTCTTGATCACCGTGCCACATCAAGTCATGGTCTGTGTGGTGTTGTTTAGCAGCCTGCTATTATTCCACCTACAAACTAAAAAACCAGTCCAATAAAATCTTTACCAATATCCTCTGACTCCTTCTATTTTGTTTTCACATCTACAACTGAGGTAGCTGTCATACAACTAAAAATGTTACATCAGTTAAAGACATGCTTTACACATTGAGCTAATCTGAACTAAAAGGCAAACCATGAGTCACTATATGTGAAGCGAATCATATCAGTGTCCATGTGAACTACTGCACTTTTGTTGTTTAGGATCGCATGGAAAAAAAAAGACATTAAATTTTTTTTTAGCTAATAACCTACCTTTGCTCACAAATATACTTAACAAAGGAACATAAAAAGCAAGGAAGTGTGCTGTATAATCACGATTATTCCAATATTTCTCTTCGGGAATTTCTAGCTTGTCTCTAAGAATGGAGCACAAGAAACCAGGTGCATCTTCAAAGCAACTGTCTGGAAGATCAAGGCTGAAAGAAGAGAAAGTTTCTGAAAAGTTAAAAATTAAATTTTGGAAAAAGAAAAAGCAGAAAAAATTGTGGTAGCAGGTTATGGGAATAAACAAATGAGCTGAATCTGGAGTGAGACAGATGTAGGCAAACTGCACTTATGAAAACTGAACTCTGATCAGTAAGGTAAGGACTAGTTTTCTGCACTCATACAAAGGAACATGTAACAAATTCCACAGGAAAAGACACATCCCCTGTGCTGTACAAGAGTACGCTATACGCTTGCTGGGCAGCAGATTCAAAATTGCAGACTAAAGGTCCAATAGCTGAAAGAGAACTCCCTGTTTGCCCTGGAACAGAAATAAATAAAATACCATCTCAGTTTGCCACATGAAAGTCCTTTCTGTTACAGTTTTTGGAAGGTGCATTGCAAGGTCAGTGCAATCAGTATTCTCTCAAATGTACCATCAATGTTTATTTTTAATTTGGGACTGGTGAATAAAGCTTTAATGGGATTTTAATGGCATGTTGGACACACTTCAGTGTCCAGAGATGTGGCATCATATCCAGGAGTGTCGTTATCTGGATTAATTATCAATAGCGGGCAGATATCATTAGGGAGATGTGAAAATGAGAGAGGCAGTAAATGAAATTTACTGGGCAGAGATGCTGAGAAATAAATAAATAACTATCAACATTTGAGAAGTCACCAATGGGTACTTCAAAACCATTTTCAGTTGTATGTTTTGCATTACAGCTGCCACTTCTTTCACTGTTCCAAAATCTGTCGTGACTGAAAGGTTTCCCTTGCCAGCTAGTATAAGCTAAACTTCTTCTTCATAGCTGTAGCTGTACAGTCATAATTTATATACAAAATTCATGACCAAATTTGCTTTTTAATGTGGGTAATGGGCTAATTTGAAACCTTAAGAAGACTACATTAGCCTAACCAGCAAACATTTTATAACGTAATATACGACCCTTGTTTTTAACAAGTGGCAGTTAATGCTGCAGTGTCTTATGTTAAGACATGACTGATAAAACATACTGTAAATATGATCTGTCTTGAGTGATACAACGTATCGTAAATGTGACCTAAAAAGTCTAAAGGGTAGTTGCATTGAGGTAAATTATACGCATCTCAATGCTATGTCTGCACTTGAAAAACCATGCCTTAAGGTGATGTTTTTCTAATCAACACAGTAAATACAACTTTAAAGTGGAAAAAAAAAAAATTATGTTCAAAACTTTTAGATAAACTTGCATTTATGAAAACATTGTTTAAACAGTCAAAATTTAACAATATTTATCATAACATAGGCAAAGACATCTTTAGGAGGGAAAAGAAGGTAGGTTATCGTTCCCCATAAGAGGGGGAGTGCTATCTTGGGAAACAAAGATAGATCAGAGAAGACTTAGGGTTCATCTAGCTACTTGACACTGTGTGAGCTTTCAGTGGAGGGCTGTAATAAAAAGGTAAATCAAACACTCCACCTGTCTACACTTACATGGACACACATGCAAAGCTAATAGAAAATATTAAGTGGAAATAAAAAAAATGGTACTGTATTTACCCTCTTAAATATACTGTCCGTGCTCGCAAAGTCTGTTTTGTGTGTTCAGGACTTAAGAAACATAATATTTAATTGTATTCCCCATCTCTGCGCATTCTGCTCTCTGTCTGGAAAAGCATTGAACTACCTGTAATACAAATTGATACAATTTTAATTAGTGCATCTCTGTATAGTGAAATAACAATAATTCTCTGAGATAAAAATATCTTCTTCTGCAATATGTATCGTACGTTGGAAGGAATATGATAAATTGTTCCCTAAATACACAGGAGACATTCAATGCTGCAGATCACAGGAGGTATGCGAAAAAAATTAAATGTCTGCCCTACCAGCAATTTGCTCAGTTTGAGGAACCTTCCCAAGAACACATCAGGCAGCACTTCACTGACAGCTTTCCACAACTTTCCAATTTTAGTTTTGTCTTTGTTAATACAAGGCTATTGAAGATACTTAAGGTTAAGATTAGATAGCCATGTAGCAAGGATGATGCAAGGTTAATTAAATTGTTCTTGCCTCTATGCAGTAAAGGTGAATGGATGTGCTAGATAAACCAGAAGTGCTTCTGAGTTAAAACAAAACAGCCATTTATGGTTATACAGCACTTTTCACTTGAGAACCTTAAAATTACTATATTAATACTGGGCTAAATCCAAAGCAAGAATTTATTTCCAGGTCCAGATTAGCTAATCATGTCTTATACATCAACAGAGGATCTCACATACTAAAAACTGTCAAAATCACCAAAATCTCAGAACTGAGCACAAACAACTGGTTTAATCTTTTCCTATGAGCGGTTCCTATCTTTATAATCTGAAACAGCATAACCGACCTGCAGACTCTCACACAGCTATGTGTTTGACAACCATTCTACTTTTTTATTACCAAATCCTTTTACGAATCTGGCATATTTAGTGTTTAACAAAAGAAAAGAGAAAAGGACTATAAATAAACTCTGCGCCTTATTTCCCTTTTGGTGAGAGATGAAGATGGTTGACCTCCCCAGGATTCTATATAAATGCTGATTTTATCTAGCAGCAGGCCCTTGACCTTGGTGAAGCTGACAATTACTCCAATCAAACGGGTGAAAAAGGCTCACAGACAAAAAGGGTTTTTATCCACCAGAGATCAATAGGTCACCAAAAATGAGGCATCAAAATGAACTATGTTAAGGAAGTTTTGAATATAAATTAAAAAGAAATATAGGAATGAACAATTCAGATTAGTAAAATGAAGAACTTTCCCCTTCTGCTTGTCCACTTGTGTCTGAGAGTTTTGGATCCTACTTCTCCAGCTTACTTTAGTTTTAGTTATAAATAAAGTTATTTTATCAAGTAAATATAGTATTAACAGTAATTGTACACATCCAAGAGTGGTTTTTTTTAGAAACATAATTCAATTATTTTTACTTACACTGTGTTTAATTTACTTTTTGGAAAGTAAATTATTATTCTTATTTACATTTATAGTCTTTTTTGGTATCTGGTTCACGGTATGTTTTAGTATAATTATAAACTATTTGTGCTGTGGACACCTCAGATAAATTTGAGAAATAAAAATTGCCTTGAAAACTTAGAAAAACAATTCTAGAAATAATATAATGAAGTCTAGTTTTCATTGAATCTTATTTTTATGCATTTTATATGTGGAGTTCTATAAGGCAGTGTCCCCTTAAATTATATTTAATTAATTCCTGTCACTTGCACCAGCCGATAGGAAATGCTTTTTACTTAAAATCACTGATGGATGGTTATTAACAGAAGCAAAATCAAGCTGCATTTTAGCTCCCTGAGATCATCAAGTCTACAACATCCCTGAGCCTACCACAGGGTAGAGTCTGGAGAATATTCCAGGACGACAAGCAGGGTAACTTCATCCCTTCTAAATTCACTCCTTCCTTCCTGTTACATATATCAAACCATATCTGTGTTGAGAGTCTAAAAGAGCCATTATACAGTTTTACAAAAACGCACAGTGACTGTGAGAGCATACGTAGCTGGAAAGCAAGCAGGTTGGTGACCATTTTGTGCTTATTGCTCCTCCTGCAGCCTCCCATCAAGTGCAGTTAGAGACTTAGTCATAGTATGCCCTTTTCTGACCCCATCTTCCAGCTTCAGCAAGTCCGTTTAACAGTATAGAAAGCATTTTCATAGGCTGTACACTGCAAATAGAAGAGACGGCAAGATGTCCACATCTGTACTTGGCTGTGGCGTTAGAATCAGGCTCTATTCTAGACAGGCTGGAAAATACTCATATCTTACTGACGTTTCAGTGGCCATAAAATTGTCTGCCCTATTTTATTAGATATCTGCGTGCACATTTTCTATTGGCACAGCTGGCCCTGTGTGTGTGAAAGAGAAGCTCATGAAACAGCCAACAGCTTCTGATGAGTGAAAGAAAAAATAATTCTAAGGACTTAAAGAAACAGATATAAACATGGTTGAATACATGCTGAACCCAAAATAATACAATACAATAAAAGGGAAGTGAAAAGTTCTTTAATTTCCCATTCTTCAAAAGGATCTTAAAGCTCAAGCCACTAAGAGCACATATGTTAAAAGGTATTTTGAAATAGCAGGGCAGGGGTAAGAACACAACTTTGTGTCAAGCAGCTTAGTGGTTTGCAGCTAACTAGCAAGGGATGTGGAATCACAATGGAGTAAACATATACGTGCACCCAGTGGACACAGCTTCACTTGTGAAGTCCTTGTTTGTTTTATCCAGATGCTTGTGGAGACACACTGACTGTCCTCTACTGCTGCTACCCACACATAAGAAGTACAGAGCTGAAGCAGGAGTCACTTACAGCTTTTCTGACTTCATTGACTTTCTAGCTCTTAAGTGTCTTTTGTGTCATAAAGTCCATTGTGTCTGTGATTTGCAAGCTTCAGCCTTTGTGTAACTTTTGGACCAAATGAGTGAGGCATAAAGTGAGTTTTATGAACTAAATAAAATCACACTCCAATTGTATAAAGTCAAACTCCAGCTAACAAGTTGTGTTCAAATTACAGGCTTTTAATTTGCAGTCTGCGTTTCTTCCACTCCTTTCCCAGAAGTTTGTGAAATTAATGACAGAGGTCTTCAGTCCTGAGAAATATCCCGTTAACCAAGATTCACTGAAGGTTGCCTGATACACATACAACCAACTGAAAAATTATGGCCCATGTTCACACCAAACACGTCCCAAATCTTTTACACATGCTATCTTTCCACATTTCTCTTTTTACCAAATATTTTTCAAAGCACAATTTACACCAAAACCCAACATATTTAAATAATTTCTTCTTTGTTCCAGCAACAAATTCCTGATGTACATTAAACAGTTTCAAAAGCAACAGGTGATTTTCATTGTCTGTGGACCAGATAATCTGGTTATCTGTTGAATCTGTGGCCAGTCTGAATCTGTGGCTAATTCATTACTAGCTCTCCTACTCATTACTGATCCAGAAGCCTACCTGACACAACTTCATCTAGCATTGTGATATGCTTTGAGAATAGAACTATACAGAAATCTCTCCAGCTTTCTCTCTATGTGGGATTTTGCTTTTTTGATTTATAATGGTCTTGTCCAACATGTAATGGGACAGATGCTCATCTGCCTTAGTAGAAGGCTATTTGAAAGACTATAAAGTTAATTTATTGAAATGTAATTAGCACCACTATTAATTTTTGCCATGCTTGGAGCCACCAGTTTGAATGCCACAAATTCCATTTACAATGAACAGAACAACAGTGCCACACGTTAGTATTCATTTATCCAAGTCTTCTCTCCACTATAAATCATACTGTACGGCCCTGAACACTGAGAGGGAGAGAGAGCACAAAGATTATTTAAAATATATAGCTATACGTCCTTGATCTTATTCAGCTCATTTACTTTGGCAAAGACTGCCAATTTCAAGGCCTGGAAGCTGAAGTCTGCTTAAACAGAGAATGAATAGAGTGGGTATGGCAGCGATTCAGGCATGCCTCTCCAATTAGTGTCCCATTGGAAGGATTGCTCTGTTAATGCAGGTATTCCCTACTGACCTTCCAGAGCATCTCTAACCATTCCTAGTAGTCTGTGGAAGTTTATCCCAGTAGAAATTGTGAAATACTCTACCAGCTGAAACTTTCAGACTAGCAGTTATGTAGTGTGTTGGTGATAATTTAACAATAAAATATAATGTTGTGGTGGGTTGGCCCCGGCTGGATGCCAGATGCCCACCAAAGCTGCTCTACCACTCCCCTTCTCAGCTGGGCAGGGGAGAGAACATATAACAAAAAAGTTTGTGGGTGGAGATAGGGACAAGGAGAGATCATTCAACAATTACCATCATCGGCAAAACAGACTCGACTTGGGGAAATTAATTTGATTTATTGTCAATCAAATCAGAGTAGAGATAATGAGAAATAAAACCAAAACTTAAAAAACCTTCTCCCCACCCCTACCTCCTTTCGAGGCTCAACTTTAATCCCAAATTTTCTACCTCCTGCCACCCGAGTGGCACAGGGGGATGGGGAACGGGGGTTGCTGTCCGTTCACCACACTTTGTTTCTGCCACTCCTTCCTCCTCAGGGGGAGGAGGACTCATATTCTTTGCCTGCTGCAGTGTGGGATCCCTCCCAAGTGATACAGTCCTTCATGAACTTCTCCAGAGTCCTTCCCACAGGTTGCAGTTCTTCACAAACTGCTCCAACCTAGGTCACTTCCACAAGGTGCAGTCTTTCAGAAACAGATTGCTCCAGCACAGGTCCCCCACGGGGTCACAAATCACAGAATCACAGAATCCTTAAGGTTGGAAAAGACCTTTAAGATCATCAAGTCCAACTGTCAGTCCAACACCACCATGCCCACTAAACCATGTCCTGAAGTGCCATGTTCACATGTTTTTGAGCACTTCCAGTGATGTTGAATCCACCACCTCCCTGGGCAGCCTGTTCCAATGTTTGACTACCCACTCAGTAAAGAATTTTTTCCTAATATCCAATCTAAACCTCCCCTGGAGCAACTTAAGGCCATTTCCTCTCATCCTATCACTAGTTAGTTGGGAGAAGAGACCAACACCCATGTCTCCACAACCCTCTTTCAGGTAGTTGTAGAGAGCAATAAGGTCTCCTCTCAGCCTCCTCTTCTCCAGACTGAACAACTCCAGTTCCCTCAGACGCTCCTTGTAAGACTTGTTCTCCAGACCCCTCACAAACTTCGTTGCCCTTCTCTGGACACATTCCAGCAACTTAATGTCCTTCTTGTAGTGAGGGGCCCAAAACTGAACACAGGATTCGAGGTGTGGCCTCACCAGTGCTGAGTACAGGGGCACGATCACTTCCCTACTCCTGCTGGTCACACTACCAGCAAACCTGTTCCAGTGTGGGCTCCTCTGTCCACAGGTCCTGCCAGAAGCCTGCTCCAGCATGCACTTTCCATGGGGTCATAGCCTCCTTCGGGCATCCACCTGCTCTGGCGTGCACCTCCATGGGCTGCAAGGGCACAGCCAGCCTCACCATGGTCTTCACCACCGGCTGCAGAGGAATCTCAGCTCTGATGCCTGGAGCACCTCCTCCCCCTCCTTCTCCACTGACCTGGGTGTCTGCAGAGTTGTTTTCACATGTTCTCACTCCTCTTTCCAGCTGCAATTGCTGTGTTGTTTTCCCCCTTCCCCCCTTTCTTAACTCTGTTACCCCAGAAGCACTACCACTGTGGCTGACGGGCTTAGGCCTTGGCCAGTGGTGGGTCCATCTTGGAACCAGGTGGCACTGGGTCTATCAGACCACGGGGGAAGCTTCTAGCAGCTTCTCACAGAAGCCACCCCTGCAGCACCTCCTGCTACCAAAACCTTGCCACACAAACCCCATACACCTGTAACACTCCACAGATGATTTGTCTGCAAAGTCTGACTTACTCAACTTTTTTATTCTTTCACAGTATCCAAAAAGCCAACAGTAAAGCCTTTTTTATAATTTTCTGAATAGTTCAAGGTAGGAATACATTTGTTTTACTTTAGGAATGATTTTATTTCTAGAGTAAAAAAAAGTCTTTATTTTACAGGGTAGAACTGAGGCACAGGGAGCCTAATATCCAGATCCACAGAAATTCTTAGACCCTTAATTGCTACAATAGAATCATAGGTATTTGTAAAATACAGCATATTAAGCACCATAAGTACTGCATAAGTAAGCAGAGCTTAAAATCTCACTCTGGGAGTCACAACAGCAAATGAAACATGTAAGTAGGCAACAGTCTAATGGGCATTGAGGAAACATCAGCTAGTCCTCAGAACCTGAAATCCCACCGCAGCACCGCCAGCACTTCACTGCCATAAATCACAGGAAGAACTAGAGTGCATATTCTGTACCTGAGGAACAACTGAGGAGTCTGCAAATGTTGCATGACTATACAGTTAGACAATCTCTGAGCAGGTGTTTTAAAAGTTCTAGTTCTGTAATTAGGCCCGAAAGCTTACAAAAGTTTTTCCCTAGACCTAAGCTTAAGGAATATCTCAAATCGCACAAGAAGGCTAGATCACAGGCTTGCACCTTTTAAGCTGTGAAACATCTCACCTTTAATCTAATAGAAAAAAAAGAGACACATAGGAGACAAGTGTTCTGCAAATTGGATGCCTCAGATACCGCGCCTGTGGGGCGTGCCCTCCCCGGTAATGCAGATACTGCACAGAAAGAAGCAAGAAGGTGAGACGGTAATTGTAAAACCTTTAATAATGATGTGTAGCATGCTCTTCCCCCATGCATTTCTGACCAGTCATTTTCTCTCACATGATCTGGTTGACATTTGAAAGAACTACCTTCCTGCTTCTGACATCTGGAATTACGTTCCTCTATTTCCCTGCCTCACTAACACTTCATCCATTTTCTGAATTTCTGCTATGAAATCTTTTCTCCATTGCATTTTTCCCCCCTCTTTTTCTCTTTTTTTCTATCTTCTTGTTCTTATTTTATTTCATTCAGTACCTGCACAGCAACTGCTAGCTGCAAAAGCATTATTACAGAGCATAAAGAAGGAAAGTGGTTTTTTCAGGTTTTTCACTGGATTCCACATGAATGTGTACAAAGCTGCATTTATTCATTTGCCTGTACTTGAAAACACATGCTGACAAATCAACATCTGTGAAACAAAAAGCCTTGGGAGATTTCTGTACTCAGATCACAACTCTTACACATATGCTTTTTCCCACTATTAAATATGTACATAAATATCCACATGTACATATGGACATTGAAAAGTCAAAGCTGTCACCATTAACTTGCTGTGTACCTTAACTTTCCTGATATATGTGTCACTAAAGTATGTGTTGAACACAGATGTCACTTTTTTTTTTTTAAAGTATCCAGGAACTTATAAGCAAAAAATCTTGTTATAACTAAAATAATAAAAAGAATATTCTTCCTGATGACTACCATTCATAAAAAAATAGAAATTGGACTAACTTTATGTAGAATTCTTCAATTAGGTACAATTTCAGTGTTACCTAAGTCCAAGTATGTTTGATTGAACCTGGAAAATATTGCCTGAAAATTATTCTATTTGCAGGTAGTGTGATATACAGATAAAATGAGAGGTGAATGCTGTTCTTTGGGATACACACCATTTAAAACCTGTTCTATCAATATATCTCAATATGTGCTTAAACCTAATTTTGAGCTGCCTTGTTTATTTCAGTGGTACATTAAACTTATTCTTAGTGTTGGGTTGCATTTGGGATTTGCATAGCTATGCAAACACTCATAAGATTAGATTAATTTTTTGAAGGAAATGGAAACAATGCTAATATAGGTCATACTTTCAAACATTTTCCCTCAAGATGTTTGAAAGTGTAACCCAGACATTAAGTATTAGTGATATGTTGCCTCTTAAGACTAGGTCTGATCCTATGAGGTTCCTTGGTTTGATAAGTGGAGAATATTTGGGTTTATAGAGACTGCACTACCTCATATCATGCTTGCTTATATTCTGAATGTTAAATTTTATTTTTGCAATGCAGTGCATAAGTCATTATATTCCTTATATAAATGAGATTTTTATGTTTTGAAAAGATAATTTCATCAGGAGAAATGCAAGAGAAAGAGAGCAACAGTAGGTATTGAGCTATAGGGAAACACAAGACTTTAGATGTGGATATTCAGAAAAAAGTCAATAGTCAGTGACAAATATATATTACAGATAAAAAGATCTATTTTAGGATACATAGGAATACAACAGAAAATTTGGGTGACCAGAATACCTCATTTGCCTAGTTAATGAACAGCCATGTACAGAGGGTTTGTTTTTCATTAATACAACAAAAGTGATTAACAGATACAGTATAACAACTTATTTTCTGCACTGTCAGTCCTGCTCCTTCCTCACTGAGTGCTTGACAACTGAGAGACCTAGTAATAGACTAGCTGAATGGCTGACATGCAAGAAATCCCTTCTCTTTTAGCAAGTGAAGTCATTGTAGTCCACAAAACTACCAGCTTGAAGAATGCTCATCTGACACAAGACTATATCCTGAAATTTTACATGTAAGTTTCAGGTCATTATACTTTGTCTGTGCATCTTATGACTCAACATGAAAATCTCAGAAGCAAAGGAGAATAACAATAGTTGTACAAAAATTATTAGCATTGTCATGGTTATGCAAATACAGTTTGGGTTCTAATTTTAACAGAAGAGCTCATTCTGAGCTATTGTTTGAGGCATCTCTCTTCTCTATTTGAAGTTGAAGCCCTAATTTTACTTAACGTTTCTGTCATGGGCATATCACACACAGCATAAAGTGTGCAGGGTATTCACTCTTCTCCAAACACTGAAGACCAAGTAAAGCACTCAAGTTTTTACTGAGTTTATCTTTGGATCATATTCAATCACTTACAACTATGATTATTATTTTTTAACTTTCAGGGTAGACTTGATATAAGTATATTTTGAAGAGATAGATTAGCCAACATAGAAAAATATAAGACCTTGTTGTCTTTCTGGTTTTAATGACTCGAGTTCCAGTCACACTCTTTAGTTGGTGGCAGTTCTGATAGTAGGACATTGAAACTCTTCTATCACAATGATGGCAAAAGTTATGATTCATATACTATTGAATAGGTGTATGAATATAGATAATTAGATCCTATTTAGATCATATTTCTATTAGATCATATTTAAATGGTAAGTGTCAATATATGCCAGCCATCAACACAGAACTACCACAGATAATTCCTTAGCTTGACAAAGCAAATGAAGTATATAATTTTGGAAGCTACACAATAGTAATTGTTTGCAAAATACTCAAACCTTTGTATCAAAATATAAAAAGAAAACTTATTACTGTAGATGAAAAATCAGGAAGTTTCCCTTATAGAGTTTTACCTAATGCTTTCAGTTATCCTGCATATGTAAAATGGTTCTATTGTCCAAAAGCAGTCCAGCACAGGCAAAGGCAACTTCTGTGGGTAAAACTTAATTTGTGACTGAGTTTGGTTTGTGTGAGTTTGGATCGCTGGATGTTTTGAATGGAGCCATTTGAATGGGTTATTTGACCCAAGCTAAGGTGCAAAAGAAATCCACCAAAAGTCAGTAAAAATTTCAAATAATCCAGCCCATTCTAGGTTGGTTTTGTTAATTGTTATTTTGGTGTATTAGGTTTTTTTTAATTAAAAAACAAAAACCAAACAAACCAAAACAAAACACCAAAAAACCTCAGTGTAATTAAATTACATATTCCAGTTTTTATAGAGCCAGGGGATATGTCTCATGAGCTAGAATGTGCCTCATGAGGTAAAGACCCATCGTGCTAGGTATTGCACCTAGACAGTCCCTGCTTCCAGGTCTTTACCATTAACATACAAACCAAGCAACAACAGATGCAGGCACTCAACAGAGTTCAAAGATAAGTCAAGGCTGATCAGCCTCATCAACAGAAGGTTCAGTTTACCTATAACCTAACAACTATCAGATTTTTGGGCACAACAAACAGTGAGGAGACTTCTAGTGTTATACTGAGACATGGCTTTCGGACTGGTTTTTTGTGTCAGCTAACCCATTTACTGTCCAAAGTCATGGTTAGGAAGTCCAAGCCTGTCAGAAAGTGATGAAATACCAGCTTCCCTCAGTCAATTTATATAGGCAGTGTTTACCTGTGCAGCTGAGAGAGAGCAGAGCATGTATAATGTCTTTCCAAACTGAAAAGGTCAACAGAAAGTTGTAAATTGAAAGGTCATTCCCTGTGGGACACAAGGACTGAGAGGTCAGCAACCCCTAATTAAAATATCTTGTTGTCTCCAAATTATTTTGGATTTATGTGCTTCAGTCAAATACTCAGAGCTTGTTTTGACTTTGTGCAAAAGAAAAGACATGAAATATTTATGTGAGGAATGGTATGAATGTGAACGGTTATGTTAGCTTAGATAAAAATGTGTGAGACATGAACCTAGATATAGATGCAGGCATAAAATCTGAAACTGAAGGGAAATTCCATTCTAACCTGTAAAAAATAATTTGAAACGTTTAGCTAGTGCTTCTGAGGTTTGCTTCTTTCTCTGAATATTTGGCACTAGCTACTGTTGGAGGTAGGACATTGGTTTATATAGCCCCCTTTTTTTTTATGTGGTTTATACTGAGATATAACAAATCAACAGAGAGTCTGAAAATCTTGGTCTGCTTGCACAAGATAAGGCCCTAGACTTGCACTAATACATGATTACTGTCACTCCATGAAAGTCAATGGACCATATTTTTTCCCCTTCATTACAGTAGTACAGCTCCATTAACTATAGAAATCATTAATCAAACAGCAACACTGAACTCTGTGATGTTGGGCAGGATATAAATTAGACACGAATTTGGTCTCCTGGCCATTTTCTCCCCTGATTTGCTGCTGTCAGGAAATTCCTTCTTTTGTTTTGCCTCAAAGTTTTAGTCCAGTATGTTGGTATTAATTGCACTGCACAAGAAAACTATATTCTGATATACAACTATGAGCATGAAGGCAAATTAACATATAAATAAATATTTAGAAGCTTGGCCATAATTGACTGATTGATCTCACGTACCACTTTGAAGTTCCTCAACACTTTTTCTCTCCCCTCTACCAGTTTCTCATCTGTAACATGGAAAAAATAAGACATCCTTCTCTACTAAGAATTAGAGCATAAATATCAATAATGTTAAGGCACTTCAAAGTCTCTGATGTAGGTGCAAGTTATATCTTCATTCAAACTAAACAAGATTTTTTTTTTTTATTTGGGATCTATCACAAAGTGAGAACAGAGGTAAGAAAATTACTTCCTCCTTCCCATTGATAATAAATGATCCAGGAAAATTAAGGCCACAAGTTTTAGAAACATTGAATAATTAAAAAGATTACAAAATGGAGCATATCTAACTATGTGACACAGTCAAAGATGTCCATTTATTAGAAGTAAGTTTAAATTGAAAAGAGCAGGAAAAAAAATCAGTACTTAAACTCATGAAAGAAAGCTTGATTTGTTTTCATCAATCAAGATGAGGATATTTCCCAACTCCTTGATTGAGTAACAGAGTAAGCCAACTATCTGAAATACCCAAATATTTATAAAACTTTGTGGATGCTAGACTGACTAACCATTAAATTACAACAAAAGTCTGAAACAGCATGATAACACCTTAAATCTATTCCTTCCTATTTTTCTCTGCAGAGCTCCAGCTTATGTATGAAGAAAAGTCTTTCCTTTTGTTTATATTTCTTTTAAAGTTTTGAGAGTAAATAGGTTGGTTGCTCTTCATTAGATCATGCCTGTTTGTCCTGTTTCTGAGTCCTGTCAGAGAATTAACAAGACACCAGATTGTTTCTTGGCTGAGAGTGACACAGATGAGGTGGTACCACTAAAATACTCCTGTAACACCAGGAAACCTATGGTGCTGTCAGATTGGGGTTTACATGAGACAAGCTTTTAACGACAACAGTAGTTGCTGTTAAATGGTGTGTAGGTGAGAGCCCCCAGATTCAAGCCACGAACATCTGCTAAAATAAAAGACTGACTTCTTAAATCCAATCTTCACTTGGCAGAAAAGGTATTTACAGTATGGCCATGAAACAGACACTTATACTTACGAATTCAGAAATAGCCACCAATAAAGACCTCACTTTCTCTGTGTCGGTTGTCTGCCCAGACCTCAGTCAGTGGAAGTCAAAGAAAGAAAGAAGTCGTTTTACTGGTACCATTACTCAAGAAATAACACAAGCCAGTTTCATACAACATTTGTAGCATTATTCTGAATCCATGACACCTCCAGACTCATATAATTCATGATGCTGACAATACAGCACTTACTATTGTTAATAATTTACCATAATCATGAGAAGCGCTCAATGTACACCAAAATTCCACCAGTTATTCAGTCTTGTGAGGTGAACTCCGAATAACTTAAATATAGCTACCTTTAGATTTATTCGTGCCATTTTTATTCCTTGTTTGGTGCTGATGCAATTTAAAGACATTTAAAAATAATAAGAAGGGACAGCTTTATGATGCTCTCAGTGATTATGTAGAAGGATAGGAACACAGGCTCTTGGAAGTTACTTGGTACCTGTTTGTATCAGTTACACCAATTAATTGATGCAAAGGTGCATTAGCTGCTGTATATTGCTGAAGCACTAGCAATTATTCAAGCAGATTTACTGAGGTTTAAGGACAGTGTAATAATAGCGTCTGTATATTTTATATGCAGCCATTGTTACACCTCATTAAATGGGCTGGTAAATGATCCATTGCTATTTAATTAATATGCAATGAGTGTGATACTAAATCTAACATGTAAATTAAAACTCAATTTGAGTTGCTTAATTTTAAGGTGTGATAGAAAACTTCTTTGGACCTGGCTGGTTTGTGTCTGTTTCTTTTACTTGGCTCCCTTCTGCTGTTCAAATGATGTTGGGCAGATTCTAGAAAGACGAAATGGGAAAGTTTTACGACAAGAAATTTCAGCACAGCAAATTAAAAACAGCTCTACTCTTGGCATTAAGTGATGGGCAGAAATTTGGCTAAATCCCAAACATCCTAATATTTCAGAGTGTTCACACTCATGATTCAAGCTCATCACTAATTCAGAAATCACTAACAAGAGAAATATATAAAAAAACGTGATAGAACTTAGGAAATAAAATGTCCAAATGCATATGTCAAGGTCATTATCTTTTGTTTTCCCAGGTGACTCAAAATTAGAACCAAAAATATTTAAATTAGTCTTTAGATAAGATTAAAAAGGAAACCAGTCATAAGATCTTCCAACAAAAAATGTTAAGTACTAAATATTGAATCTACTGCTTTTTATGGCAATATCTTTTTTTTTTTAATAACAAAAACAGAAGTAGTAATATTAGTGGATGCTATGATGATTACATCATTGTAATCAATACAGGAAAAGTGACACAAACATAAGGACCATTCATGGTTAAATATAATGAAAATTTTTGATTTAAGAGAATAGTTTACATTTCTTTTTAACCTTAGTTGGATCTATGTAGCTGTTGAATACGCCTCAAAACAACTGTACACTAAATCTCCTAAATCACATTGATAGGAGATTAATTTGTGGAGAGATTGTGTGCAAGCTGAGAGCTTCTACAGCACTTTAATGCAAATTTGATCACACAATCAAGTCCTTTAGCCTGTTCTGTAGATAGCTTAGTCTGTTCTGTAGATACCTGAGTTTTCCTCAGATGTTTCTTCTCTGGAAAGTCAGGTCTTCCATACACAATGCCATAAGCTAGCAATGCCAGAAATAATAGAGGATGAAGGTCCTAGTCTTGACCCTTTCTTGGTAGAACTAACTAAATCCAAATTAATTTGCTATAATTCAGCCACTGATACTAAGCAACGTAACTTTACTCAGCTTTAATAAGTTCTGTTATTTTAGTATAGGATATAATATTGGTAATAAGTGAGCTATCAGAATACAATGTCTTATTCTGAGTTTAATTTGGATCCAAATACCTATGCCTTATGTAGAGTGTATGATGGTGGCAAGGTAAAAGTTGTCACATACATTTGGTGGAGTTTTCCGATATAACCAGCAAAAGTCATAGCTTTGCTAATCAGAAGTCTTCAACCCTTGCACTCTGAATAATGATCATACTGTATAGCGACAGTCATAAAAAATGGAATATGAAGGCAAATTATTTTTTTTCTATAATCATCAGATTTTCTAAAAATCATGTGTTAGTGTGAGAGACTGAACTATAAAACATTTGTCTCAAAGATTGATTGTTTAAGCGAAAATCCCTTTGGCTGATAAGGATGGCTACAAGGCCACAGAGACCTCTTGATGAGACCTAGTTGATGAAAAACACCCTGCCAAGGTAACGGCTACAAGGCATGCGATAGTCCTGTGAGGAGGCTGGGCTGGAGCCAATGTGAAGCGTATGCGCGTATGCAGGAATGCAAAGATGTGCTACACTGCAGGCCTTGAATGAGAATAAAAAGGACTGCCAAGACAAGCCTTTCAATCACCCGCCACCAAAACGTTGAAAAACCTGGACCCTGGGACACCGCGGATCTATGGTGGTGACTATTCTTGCAACTCTATCCCGAATGCTTGCTTGATTTCTGTCCTATTGCTATTCTGTCCTATCGCTACTAATTCTTTTTTTTTATAATAAAAGCTGTCTTGGGTATACAGCATTAGACCTCGTTTGTGTCTTAATCTCACTCTCGGGATCGTATCAAACTCCCCCCCAACACTGGATTGGGACAGTTAGCAAGCAAACTTGCTAGCCAAACCTGACACATCTGATCTAGAAGAAGAGAGCTCCCTTCCAGAGTTAAAATATAACCATTGAATTCTAGTCACCAGAACTAAAGAATACAATACTAAAACCCATTGACTCTGAACTTGTTTCTCAAGCAGAATAAAGTCTTCAAAAATATTTGTCCAAACTGTTAAATAGAAGCAGCATTTACTCTCGCAATGCAATTTTTTCTCTCATCTTCACTTTGGCATCTGACCTTAGACAACTTCCTTATCTAAATAATTTGCAATTGTACTACAGGTTGTTAGCATATCAGTTCCTAGATAGGCTTCACAGAATCATGGAATAGTTTGGGTTGGAAGGGACCTTTAAAGGTCATCTAGTCCAACCCCCCTCCAAGGAGCAGGGACATCTTCAAGTAGATCAGGTTGACCAAAGACCCGTGCAACCTGACCTGGGATGTTTCCAGGGATGGGACATCTACCACATCTCTGGGCAACCTGTGCCAGTGTTTCACCACCCTCACGGTGAAAAATTTCTTCCTTATATCTAGTCTGAATCTACCCTCTTTTAATTTAAAACCATTACCCCTTGCCCTATCACAAGAAGCCCTGCTAAAATGTTTGTCCCCATCTTTCTTGTAAGCCCCCTTTACGTACTGGAAGGCTGCTATAAGGTGTCCCCAGAGCCTTGACCACTACCCTCTGGATGCGACCATCCAAACAATTCCTCATCCACCCAACAGTCCAGCCATCAATTCCATGTCTCTCCAATTTAGAAAGAAGGATGTTGTGGGGGACCATGTCAAAGGCCTTACAGAAGTCAGACAGATGACATCCGTACTTCTTCCCTTGTCCACTGACGTAGTCACTCCATCACAGAAGGCTGCTACATTGGTCAAGCAGGACTTGCCCTTGGCAAAGCCATGCTGGCTGCGTTGAAGCACCTCCTTGTCCTCCATGTGCCTTAGCATAGCTTCTAGCAGGATCTGTGCCATGATCTTCCCAGGCACAGAGGTGAGGCTGACAGGTTGGTAGTTCCCAGGGTCCTCCTTGCTACCTTTTTGAAAAATGGGTGCAATGTTTCCTTTTTTTCCAGTGTCCAGTGACTTCACCTGACTGCCAGGACTTTTCAAATATGATGGAGAGTGGTTTGGCAAGTACATCAGCCAATTCCCTCAGGACTTTGGGATGCATCTCATCAGACTTGTGCATGTTCAGGTTCCTCAGGTGGTCTCAATCCCGATCCTCCCTTGCAGTGGGAGGGACTTTGCTCCTCCAGTCCCTGTCTTGAGGTCCATCCATTCCCAAGTGTGGGAAGAGAAGAGAAGACTTATTTGTGAACTTTCTTTCTAATGAGAGAGGGAACTTTATCAGAATCATTAAGCTCTTCTCAGGGCTCAGCTGCCTCATGATAAAAGAAAATGTTGAAACTCTTAGTTGCTCTGATAGGCAGAGAACCTGTGAGCAATGCCCCCACACACAATTCTCTGTTTATGGAATGTGGTAGCTGACAATCTGTCTACTTCCCTGGATCTCAAGGGAAAAAAAAGACACTAACTTTTTGGTGGAATCAATATTTTAGAACAGTTAATGGTAATATTTTCTATACAAAATAAAGCTTTTTCTAATATTTAAAGACAAGAATGATTATCATCATTTTACAGAAGAGGAAGCTGAGCTGCAGAGAGTTTTGTTATGAAAGTCAAACATCAAGTAAGACATAAAATGGTTTCAAGCTCCATATGTGTTTAAGCTACTGCTATAAACATTGAACTTATAAACATGCTGCTTATACCTATTAGATACTTTTCAAAATGTTTTTTCTCCAGTAATATTCTGGTTTATCTTTGCTTCTGACAGTAACAGCATAATATATTTAATAATAATAATAATAATAATAATAATGATGATAATAATAATAATAATAATTTATTAACACCACTGATCTAAAATAGAGATTTAACTCTTTAGATAGTTCTATTGCTGACATGACTTTACAAAGGTTTGCTGTGTTCACCTGTCTTCTGGATCATTTGCAGCATTATATTTCTGGCTCCACTGCCATTTAACCATTCTACATCTTCCTTTGTCACATGCTACAATATCCTCTCATGTTTCATCATTTATCTATAGAACATCTACTTAACATGAGGATGACTCAAAAGAAAAGTGAAAACTATTCAAGAAAAAGTAAAATAAATAAAACCCCAAATGAATCAATAAACCATTCCTTTCCTAGAAGCATTTTCTGCGGTCTCATTCCTACATTGTGTCAAGAGACCCTAGCCTCTGGGGGAGATGACAGCTGTCTGCAATTTCTTTGAGGTTCATTAAGATTTTCTGTCAGAAGACAATATTTAGCAATTTGTTGAATGAAGTCTTTACACTTACACTACCTCAAATCTGGGATGGTTCAAAAAAACTTGCTGTTATATGAATAACCCATTCTAATTCATTCTAGCTGCTTAATCCAGCTGCTTTATCCTCCAGAATAACAGAGATTGGAGAGACTGAATAATAAAAATTGGAGAGATTCACAAGCTACCCTCGTACACTTCGCTGGGAAGAAAGGAGGAGGTAAAAAAAAAGAAATTTAATCTGTTAAGTTTCTTGTACATGAAGAATAATTAATCCAACTATAATAATTTTCCACCTTACAGAATGCTGTTTTACCCAACCAATACGCTAGATGCTGGAATGGCCTAAAATATGCAATTTAATTCTTGATGCATTGTGGTACAGAAAAAGTAACAAGCAGCAGTGCAAGAACAAGGAGAGAGCAGTAGTATGTCCCAACAGTTTTTTTCGGAGCTGTTACAGTTACGGAAGTTAGTCACAGTCATCACTCAGCAACTGACCTGTGACTGTTGTCAGGATCCAAAGGACTGGAAGTATCAAATATTCAGACATCTCAAGCTGTAAATAAAAAACAGAATATATAAACTCAGCTCTTTAAGTACTTGCCAGCCTGTCAAGCGGACCCCTTTAAATAACAGCAAAACCCAGAAAACCAGCATATGGAATACAGCAGTGCTGTATGAGCCAGGTTCAGCCTACCTCTAACCTACTAGTACGTTCCCTTTCCATTTCCTGGTCCCCATTTGATCCCTGCACACACTGGAACTGCTTCTATCCCAACGCACATGAGTACTAACAGTCTTCCAGGGAATATTAGGCTGGCTGATGCTTGTTGGAGCATGGCACGTTTCACCCCTACTCCTCTATTTCCTCACATGTCCTGAGCATGTTCCCTATGCAGACGGGCAAAGGGAATCCCCATTTGTTGTTTTACGTTGGCTCTTTTCAGATGGCAGTGTCAAGGATTTGGAGAAAAGTCCTACAAGAAATATTTCCAAACCATATGTTCTATGTATCTCCTCAGTTATTGCTATTTACAATAGCACTGAAAACTCATTCATGCCCATCTATTAATATTTTCATTTCAGTGTAGCTAGATGTTTCTAAAGTAGCGAACCCCAGAGCCTATTGGTTTTGAATGAATGGTTAATTCTTCTCCTTTTGTCCTTAAGCATAGAGAAATATCTGCTCTCCCAGAAAAAAATGTATTACTTCTACTCACCTTCTCCCTGCAAAACTTTTCTTCTCTCTCCCTTCTCCTTCCTCTCTCTCTCCACACGGAGCTCACAATACTCATGCCAACTACCACTAAAGTATTTGGTAATGCACAGAACAAAATCACAATTGTCTCTTGACTTTGATCTTGAGCTAAAAAGAAAAAAGAAAAAATATAGTGCAGCAGAATCAGAACAAGTGATTGAGATGCAGCCTGTAAAGTTGATGAGAGATCATTTTTCAGAATGCAAATGAATTATTTAAATAGAAGTGTCTAATTGTTTCATTGCCCTTCACTATCAGCGGTCATTAACTGCCTCTCAGAGTTAGCACAAAGTGGCCAAATCAAACTAAGAGCATTTTTGTTATATATAACACTCACCTTGCACAGGATAAATGATGATGCTCAGTGCAGGACAATGTAAATTCAAATCTACACAATGCTTCAAAGGAAACCACAGAAGTATATCCCAGGAACTCCACTTCACTATTGCTGTTCTTCTCTTTTACAAAAATGTCTCAATGTTTTTCTTCTCTTCCTCCCTGGAACTTTCAACTCAGGGCTTCAAACCTTTGGCACTGTATAGTATGTAAGCTATCAACAAAAATATATGGACATTTTCCTATGTTTGAATCCCCCTGTGTTGTCCCTAATCTAGAGTTACTATAGCATTCCAAAAAGACAAGGGAGACTTAAGGACTTGAAATATCTGAAATTAAGAAAAGCTTTGCAGAAAGCTATCCTAACAAATTCAACTTTTGGCTATTTTATATGTGGACTAAATGAAATTTTGAGGGCAGCCAGTAGGCATAATAATATTTTACATTAAATTTTTTTAGTGTATTGGTTATTACCAAGACCTTGAGGCATAGAAGTAACGCACATGTTTATGTAATTGGGAAAAAATTAAAAGTAAAAAAAGTAAAAAAAGTAAAAAAGTAAAAGGTGAGCCACCTATTCTTACAGAGAAAAGAAATTTATGCATGCTTTTATATCAGGAGTTACGTTTTCCATTAAACAAGCAATTTCAAGGCACTTATGAAAGTACAATTCCATAAATTAATGGAAACACACTAACAAAGAACTGTATAAATTAACACAGTGTCCTGAGCCATATAGGGAAATTAAAGGTTATAAATCTAGACCAAGTATGAAACATAATAGCAATTTCCAAAGGTTGTCTGTGGAAAGGGACATATGTTTTGACTGATGACGTAGCCATAAAGTGAATGTTTGTTGCACATGTCTATTACTGATGCCAAAAGTAATGTGTATCTGCAATAGATTGGAAGAATACAACATACAAGAAATAGATGTATAAGCAGTACTTATTTTGCTATTGTAATATATACACGCTTATAGGCAATCTTTGTCCTGCCTCTCAGAGAGGCTTGAAAAAAGGGTTAAAAATATTGTCATGGTGACACATGAAACAAAACATTTAGTTGTTAACCATTACATTCCAAATTATTTGTTCGTACTGTTGCATATGGAATTTTATATCTTAACTGATGTTTGCAGATACTGATGACCATTTTGGACATGCAAGTCTGTTTACTCAGATGAGCTTCCATATTTTGTGTGTGCAGTTCAAGTACCAATGAAAAATAAATTAACTTTAATGTTGAGTTGTTCAACCTTTATCGAAGAGCAATATGGTTGGCATCTAGAAGATCTGTCATACTGATGCCTTGTGAGAGTTTGGTATTAATTGCTCCTCCCTGTGCACTAATATCTCCGTCCGCAAAAGCGAAGAATTACTTTCATGTTTGGAAGGTAATTTAAAAGCTATGGATGAGGAACTGTGCAGAAGTTCAATAGGAATAAAAAATAACCTTCAGAATTTTCACTGACTCATGGTTTTACTTAATCCACAGAATGATAATATATACATACGATATACATGAGGACAGTATATTTACATTCTGGTTTTGCCAAGTCAATATCAAAATCATCAACACAGTATCAAAGCTGCATTACTTAGATGACTCTCACGTTAAATGCTCCAGTACAGAACAGTCAGTTCTGGAAAAAAGTGGGGGAATTCTTTACTGAAATATTTGCCTCTTCAGGGTTTTATCCAGATTAAAAATAGTTTGATGTAACAGAAAACTATTGTTACTGTTGCAGAAAAATAGGATATCAAGGTCCTTAGAAATGCTTCAAAACCATCATACCATCAGTTTCATAAGACTAACTGGATGATGAACATGACTTGTCCTCTCAGTCTTGTTAGATGATTGTCCCTGCTCACACTACACCTGCTTACTGGAAAAAAGGATCCTTTTTCGGAGTTGTGGGGCAATAGAGAGGAATTTAACTGGGACTGTTTTAAATTCATCCTCTTTTAGGAAGGGATGTATTTTATTTTCAGTTTTCTAAATATGATTTTTTCAGACAACTGTCTAAATAGATTATTTTTTTGTTTGCTTGTATTTTTGTTAAATTAAAAATATCAGCTAGTTGGATGAAGCCCAAACAGATTTGCAGCCATACCTACAGGGATAAATGCCTGAATCTTTAAGGCCAGCAATAATTAAAGAACATCAATAATTAAAGAACAACAAGAGTTAAAATTAGCATCATTAATTTTGTTCTAAAGTTTAGACTTATCTTTGTGATCCCATTTTGTTTAGCCAAAGGTAAATGACCAGTGTTCAAGAGGGGACTTTTCAATCAGCGTTCATTAGTTAATGAGGAGAAATCTCCTTCCTTCTCTTTGGGTTGTTTGCTATTTTTTTTAACCCTGTATTAATGCACACATAAGCCTACAAAACACCCAGCTTAAAACACTAGTCAGTAGTGTTTGAGTCCATAACTTTCACATTGTTTCATCTGGTTTCTCATGGACATTGTAAGGCTTTCTCGAGCACAGAGACCAATGACATCCCAGTAATTCCAGCTTTGTGGTAGCTTCAGTGATAAACCTTGTGTAATGACTGTGGTTTGTGTTTTCTGTTATGTGTAGGAGCTGGGCTGTCTCCTTAGCACTGCATGAAGTGTAACAAAACAAAAAAATTTAAGAGTTTTGTGTGGTATGGAACAGCAAGATAAACAACTTCCAGGTGAAAGCAGAATGAGGCGAACTGCCCAGATAAAAAAGTGAGTATCACAAATGGTTATTTCCAAATAAATAGATTATTTTTGGCTACTTCCCATAAAATAATGTTAAGAATAATAATGCAATAACAAACATTAAAAATGTAGTGGAAGTCTCCATTTTGCTCTCATCATAAGACTTGGATTCAGAGGTCAGCCCAATGGCAGCAGCTTGTGACATCTTTCCTATCACCACAGGGACAACACGAATCTACTCATCATATGAGTATTTGTGGCATCCTGAACTGCCGCAATAGAAATAGAGTATTTTGAACCTGAATCCTGGCAAGAAAATAACAGAAGAAATAAAACCCGTTACTGGAGAGCTGAGAGCTACAGAAAGGACTGCAAGGAAGAGTTTCTTTACTACAGTAGCATTGATGGGCCCCTACTGGGCTAAGCTCTAGAACATTGCACAGATATATAGCCACACATCATACCCATCCTGTCTCTGTAATTAAGATGGACAAAAAGTATGAAGGAGTGAGTGTTATTGTTATTTTTATTTTGCAGGTGAGAGATGAAACACAGAGGGAGAATGACCTGCCCAGTGAGATCTGGGACAAAAGCAAGAGCTGACCTGGCATCTGCAGAGACTTAAGCAAGTGCCTCAGCTCCAGCTTCATTTGCACACTCTAGAAGCAGGACACATTTATCAGTACATGCCATACTCTCACATATAGCCAGAAAGAACTTTGCTGGTATGGAGGAGAAAACAATTCTGCAATCAATCAGTACCTTTCACTCGAATTAGCACAGTGAATAGATTGTCTCAGGGATAAACCAGCACTGGCCAGACTTTCTGAATTCCTAAATGATTTGGAATGCTGAGCTTCATTCTTAATGGTGCTCTGATGTCATCAGGAAGCTGCCTTCAGCACTGCCTCAAGACCAATAGCCGTGGGGTTTACAGCTGTGAGGCAGTGAACACTTTTCAGCCTCAATGACTCAAAGCACAATAAAAAGAAGTTCAGTGAGTTAGGTCTTCTCAACCTTACCCAATGTTAGAGGCATCTGGAATTCTTCTTAAGGAAGAAACTGGGAGGACCGAAGTGCTGTGGCTTCAGTGTGGAGCTGAAGGATGGATCCCAGCTCCAAAAGTCAGGATGAGTACTGTATTACTCAGCCAGGCACTTTTTTGGCATTTGATAATGTAGATCAGTATGCTGCAGCTGGCAACCTTGGCACAGAACCAGTCTACAAGAGGCCACCACCAAGCTCGAATCAGACAATAGGTGTTCGTGTAACATGCAATAAGAATTGACTCCCTTCTTCTGTGTGTCTTCCTGTCACAGGCTGGCTTATTACAGAGTGAACTGTCGCTCTAAATCTTTGAGACAAAAAGGTGAAACTGAGGAATGTCTCCTTCTCCTCCACCTGCGAGCAGCCCAGTGTTTCTGTCTGCTGCTGCTGCTAGACCAACAATGCCCAAGAGAGAAGGTGGAAGTTCCCTAACTATGATTCAATCCCTCTAGTTTCTTAGGAGTAATGTAACATGGAAATTCCTTTTCCACGTTTTTTTCTTTCCTGTTAACCTACAGACAACAGTGGCTTACAAAGAGTTACACATTTGTCATTTTTTTGAAGGATATAACAATAGACTGTCTATAAACACGTAATAATTCTTCAGTACTAAGGAAGACAGAGATGAATAAATCCATTTAAAATAATAACTATTTCCAATAAATGTAAGAAATACAACCTGGTGAACTGAAGGGAGGCCACTTTAGAGCTCCCTATTGTTTAATAAAATGAGTAACCTAATTTTCTGAGAGGGTGTCCCTGTTGGAGAGAACGTATCTCAAGCATCTGTGAATTAATGAAGAGAATTGTTATGTGGACCAGGTCTCATATGCTTTACCAAAGCATGCCAGGTCTGTTAAAACACTTTCAAGTTTTAATGTTGGAGCAGGTCTTTGACTGTGTGGACAGTACATGTCCTCTGAAGACACAGGCCCAAATTACTGTAACATAAACATAGCCAGATTCTCTACAGACAGCTCACACTCTTGGGCCATCAGCTTAACTGTGCTGAGACAGGTCATCAGAGGTCAACAAAATGTCTCCTCATGCAGTGGAGAAGCTGTCAAATCTGGGGTTTTTCAGATCACAGGAGTTCAGTGATCTGTGGACAACCATTTTTCATGTCTCAGGTAGATATGGTGAGAGACCAGTGTCTGGCGTGCCTTGTGTTACACCCTAGTAAATGTACCCTGGAGTTAAGAAGCCCTATGGAATTAAGCACTGATTAAGGCAATGTAGAAAGGGACCATGACCATATTCAACAGAGTTCTTCTGCAATATGGAATAATTTGAATTTGTGGATGATGCTGATTTCTCTCTGTGGAAATGCATGTGGAAAAGGCTCCCTCAAGACAATCAGCAGAGCTTGGTAAGAATGGTAAAGTGAGGTATGTGTGTGACTGAGTCTGGGGACTGACATTTCTTGGGGTAAAGACACTCAGAACCGAAGCCTCTGTGTCAGATTACTGTATGGTCTTCCCTCTGGCCAGAGACCACTTTGACTAGGTAACAAAGTAGAATAGTTCCTTCCCAAGCACACAAACACACCTGCAAGTTATTGATAAATTTGACTGCACAATGAAGAGAGAGTAAAAAAAAAGGTGGAGAAAGGCAGGAGCTAGCACCCCATCAGCCTCACATGTATATCAGCAAAATGACTGGGTTTGGGAATGTTGGCAAACTATGCTGGCTGCGGTAATCACACCTCCTGCTGATATTTTATTCAGTTTTCCCAAGTTGATGTTTTATTGTATTTCCTCAATAACATTCTGTTTATTTTTAAACTTTTTAACTCATAGGTTATGAGTGGAGAAACATTGCTCACCAAGAACACCTGCAATAAATAATCTGATTGCTCTGGTTTCTGCAAGGTCTTGAGCCAATATAAATTTTCCATTATATACTCTTAGAAATTAAAACCTGTCCTTTTTACAGTCATATGGTGCCTGGAAGAAATTTTACATATGTAAAATAGCATCAAAAAGTGCAGAAAATAGCGTGCTTGAATGCATAAAAGTAAGAGCTAATGATTGATGGTCACATTTGGTTAGGAGAAATTTTTCCTTCATAATTATATTTCACATTTTTCTTTCATCACTGACCTTTCTTCAAGCTTCCCAGTCTTTTTCAAGGTGTCATTAATAAAAGCAGAAGTCATCCAAGTTAGGTCTTTTTGATGCCATTTCTGGAAAGTAGCTTCAGGAGGAAGTTAACATTTTCCTACAGAAGGGACTTCACAATAGAGCTCCCATTTCAGGAGAGTGAAGTGGCCCAGCCTTAACAAACAAGTAGTGCCTTTCAGCAGCAAACCTGTGCTGTCAAACTCTACCTTTGCAAAACAAAAGAGATATTTTGGTTCTATGCACTACTCAACCATGTGGGCTCAACTATTTTGTGCCTATGTGAGTTGCTAAGGGGTGTGCAGAGTTCTCTTTACCTGAAGCAGGATAGTTGTATCACTCTAAACTGAAAAAGGCTGATTAGGGACAGAACTGTAAATAGTGGAATTCATCTGGGAAATGGAACAGGCTGTCCAGGGAGGTGGTGGAGTCACCATCACTGGAAGTGTTTGAAAAACGTGTAGACATGGCACTTCAGGACATGGTTTAGTGGGCATGGTGGTGTTGAGTTGATGGTTGGACTTGATGATCTTAAAGGTCTTTTCCAACCTTAATGATTCTGTGATTCTCTGATACCTTGGAAAATATTGGTATAGTAACAGAGGCACATTGGAGTAACTACAGACTGTGGAAGGTTCTGCTATTGAATCCATTCAGTTTCCCAACTGATTAGGCCTCCTTTAATTACATTCTGTATTTTCCAGTTCATTGTCACCTTACATGATTCATTTCCAGTGCAGAAAATGTGTCTGTTTTTCAGCAAATTGCAACAGGCTTTCTAAGTCATCCATTGTTTACAATAGAATCCCTGCTAATTTAGATCCAACATGTCTGAACACTATGAAACAGTGACTTGGATATTATCTGGTCAAATACAAATAGAAATGTGCTGAGCAATACCTTCACCACTCTGTTAATATTAGGATTTATTTCCCTGGGGAGGGAGTCCTGGTTCGTAAGCAGGAATTATTATCTATTCTTTATAAAAAGCTTTGCCGGATTATTTTCTTCCACTTAAGAAACTCCCCAGAGATATACTTCACTTTGCTTTGCGTTCCAAGAACTTGAAATACATCAAAATAGAGATGATTGGAAAATGTTTGATGGGACATTCTTTTTCTCCCTAGGAAAATGCTGATTCATTGAAACGGAAACATTTTACAAGTAGAAAACTGGTTTTAAAATAATCAGAAAAGGATGTCAGACATGCCATGGAATGGTTCTCTCAGTGGTTGACTGAGAGAACAGCCTACCTCGAGGTCAACTCTCTGACACGACCACAAGTTTAAGTGTATAACCTGATTTGCACTAGAGACTAATAATTAGTTACCTAACATCTGAGGCTACAGTCTTAAACACTTAGCATGAAAGACAGTTTGGCCTGGTGAATGCTTAATCTCTTTATGAAGTAAAACTGTTTCCACAGCATACCTTTCTTCAACCTAGTTTAAGGATACTGATGAAGAAAATCCACACTAAATCCCTTGGACCTTACGGAATAGGAATTTGATTTTTTTTTTACTTTGGAGCATCCTGGATAATTTTGTATTCATTAATCTTAATCCTTGGTTATTCTGGACTCCCCATTTTATTTTGTTTTGAGCATGCTGGGTTTTCAGAAGATATTTTGATTTAAGTTTTAACTAGGTGAAATCACTCTTCTTTGAGTAGAATTTAAAAAAAAAAAAAACTGCTTTTATGTGAAAAGAAGATTTTTCTAGCCATTATTCTTGATTCTGTACCCGAGATGTTTCCACCTGTTTTACACTTTTGATACCTTTGATATCTTTTTAGCTCTCTTCCTTTTTTAAGAGGAAGCATGAACAACAAAAACACCCTTAATCAGTATTAGTGACAGCCACTGAGATGAAACTCTTGTGTCGGTACTAAATTTACCATGTCTAACTTAGGCATGCTTGAGCCTGCTAAAAATTAGTAGATTTTGAGAAATGTATGTAGCTTGGTCAGCACCAACCCTACCATGTTCAGGTCAGAATACAGTTTTAGTTCCTAAATTAATTCTCATTAAAAAATCACTAAACAATGTATTCCTTACTCAAAAATTCAGATTAATCACCAGCTTTAAAAGGGTCTTTAGGCAAAAAAAAATTATTTGTTTTGTGGGGCTTTAGGGTGGGATTTTTGGACAGTCTGTATAAAACAATAGCCTGTCTGACCTATTAATGTACTTGTTCCATACCTTGCAAACGCATGAGAATACTGCATTGAATCCCTATCTGGTACTTCCAAGAGTTGAAATTTAAAGGAAAACACTTAATCACTGTCCCTCTTTTACAGCTCAGGACAGACTAGTAATTCTGGTTTTAGATTGCTGAACTCACATATAAAAGGAGAGGATGTTGAATTTAGCATAGGAGTTGTCAGGGTCACAGCCAGCTCTGAAGATGATATAATTGAAGAAACTCTATGCTAGTTTTGGTCTTTAGTTTGAAAATCTCTAATTCCATGGCTTCACTCAGTTTTGAATTCCCATTAGCATGGAAGGCATCTCAAGTTCTCTAATAATCAATCCATGGAAAGGGAGAAAGTATGAATGTGGCATGTTTTGTAAGAGATGGGCAAAATAAATTAACTTTTATTTTCCCTTCAGCCACTATCCCACATTGTAAGCTCAGCTAAATTTAATTAGGGTTACTGACATGGTAATTTGCATTGTTACCCATGATGCTTTTCTGCTCTTTATAAAACATTTCCTTTTGAAATTGCCATGACCTATATAAGCATATAATTTTGTTCCTGTGGCTAGCACTTGGTTTAAGTAATAGATTCACTGTGAAATTCCCGCAATTACTATTTCAGTCTTATCTAGCTGAATACAGAAGCACTTTCAGGGCCCTTTTTTAAGTCATTGACTGTATTAGTTTTGATGATATCTCAAGAGTGCCTATCTACAATGACTTATAAATTGACAACTTAACTTAAACTAACCCTCCTTTATTCTGTGCTATGTATCTTCAATGTCCAGGTAACTCTCATGGGGGAAAGCAGAGCAGTTAAAGCAGAGACACTTGCAGAAGGTAAAGGAGCTGGGCCGATACTGATTGTTCTGGATACTTGACCTACAGGAGATACTCTGATCCTCCATGTGGATTAGTAAAGGAACATGATTTAGAAGGGGGTCTACTAGGAAAGGGGATGAAAAAGTCACAGAAAAATGCTCTTAGGTTTGGTTTTCCGCCAGCTAGATTTAATTACAATTTCCTCAGCACGGATGTTTTGTCTCCAAAATATCAAAGAAAATGTTGCAAATACAAATGAGTGCTGGGGAAAGTACTTACTGTCTGGATTTGAAAGCTCCATTATCTGTGGTATGAACATTTGGCAAGGCTAGGCTATTTGCAATTTACCAGAGTGCCTTTCAGACAATGTGTTTATTGGTGGCATTCCATGCTACAATCTTAACTAAGTATATCAGAATCTATACTGAAATTTTTGCTTTGGCTGGATTTTTTTTCAGTTTAAAAGAATGCACAATTCTGCATTGATCTAACATAGTAAAAAGTAAAAAAATCAAAATAGATTTTGAAAAATAGCATGGACCAAGACATCTTCCACGTTTGAAAAAGATGTCAAAGTGAAAACTCAATGCAATGGTTAAGTATGAATCATGGGGAATGTTTGAACCTTTGACCTTCATACTATTATTGGAATTCTGATATAAGTTGGATCTGAACTGACAGCTTCCCTACAGTTTCATGTCACAGAATCACAGTATGGTTGAGGATGGAAGGGACCTCTGGAGGTCATCTGGCCCAACAGCCACCCACTCAAGCAGTGTCACTCACACCAGGTTGCTTAGGGCCACATCCAGGTCCCAGCTGTCTTAGCCTTTCCTCATGGTAGAGATGCTCCTGCCCCTTCAGCATCTTAGTGGCCCTTTGCTGGACACTCTCCAGTAGCTCCGTATCTCCCTTGTACTGGGGAGTCCAGAACTGGACACAGTACTCCAGGTGTGAACTCACCAGTGCTGAGCTGGGAAGGATCATCTCCCTCAACCTGCTGGCAATGGTCCTCCTAATTAAGCCCAGGACACCATTAGCCGCCTTTGCCACATTTTGTCCCACTTCTGCTAGCCGTCCAAAAGAAGACCCATTTCTATCCCACAGGTCTAACAGTATGTATGGATTGGCACTCTTTGGGCAGTTTCTGTGGGAGAGCAGGGATTGAATGGGAATCTCAGTTAATTGCATTTTTATAAAAAAGTGCATCTATTTGTTTTCTGCAGAAATACAGTATTTGAGTTTTTTTGTCCATAGATTCAGGTAGTGCAGTGATACCAAGGAGATGGATGGATAGACAGATAGATTATATTACCTCTTTCTGAACATAACAATTAAGTGAATTTAAGAAAAACATTGGCTGTCAGGGTGGCAAAACTAAAATAGCTTAATTTGAACATAAATAGATTCTTTTGAAGCATGCCTGTATCTTTAATGGAAACAGGCCTTTGATAACCATTGAATTTGGTAGGAAAAGTAGAAAAAGGAAGACCAGAGACCTGTTTGCTTTGGCTACTAGAGCTGCCTATTCTTTTTAGTGATTTGTTTTTTCTTTTGTGGAATGAGCACCCTGGCTCCTCTGTTCTAAGACTGTCACCCTCCCATTTCCATACAGAGAGGCTGATTCTGAATCACACTACCTCTTGAGAAGACCTGAGCACAGCGGGGGGACAGTCGCTTTGAAAGAACTGGTATGCAAATGGGGAAAGCGGACACACAAAATCAATTTGTGCAACCCTTCTCTTGCTGTACCAGACTGGTCTGCTTCCTAAACTTGCAAATGGAAAGTTGGACTGCATCTGCCTAGCACTTCTCAGACTGGTGGCAGATCCAACGTGTTCCAACTGCCAGATAAGCTGGAATGCCTCTCTGTTGCGTCCAGAGGAGTTTAATGTTTCCTTGACTTACGCGTCACTGTGCATGGATAGTAGCACGGGGCTTCCTGGACATCTGGAAATCTAAACTGCTATGCACACGGATGCCTAACACTGGGTCATTGCCCAAAGCCATGGGACTAAAAATAGTAGCATTGGAAAGTGTGCAATGAGACTGAAGAATATAGCATTTACTGCTTCTGTCTCCAGAAGTAGTCTTCACTAGTAGATTTGCTCTAGTTTTTCCAATGCTTTTCACTGAGACAGAACTGGTATACGCTGAGTATGCAACTGTGTTTTTTTCTATCCAGCATTGGAAGCTCACAAATTTTCAGATTTTTCTAATTTTTGGAATGTGACACCTGACCATTGTGCCCCTGGCTAGAGCCTGAATGTTTGTATTTGAGTCACTGCTCTCCTCATTTGAAAGGACCTACGTTGTAGATGTTCTAGAATTAGCAACTTTTTACTATCTGAGTCCTTTAGAGATTTGTTCATCACTAGGTGTAACAGGTAGCACTGAGGTTAATTAACAAATGTGGAATCTCCAGGGCTAAAATAAATGGTTGGTCTGTGGCTGTGACTTAAAGTTGTCTTGGAAGGTGATAGCTGCAAAGTATTTATAAGAAGATGACAATATATAACATTAACTTTGCTTTCTGCAGAAAAAATGTAAAAGGGAAGAAGTAGTCCATTCTATTAGTACCCTCATTAGTTACTAAAAAAACAAGCTGTCCTTGTAAGTGTTTTGCCTTTCACAAAACTCTGCACACAAAGGGATAGATTTGGAGCTTCAATGGTGCCTTCAATCCAAAGTAAACCTTTCACACAGCAAGAGTGTGGGTTTCCGTCAGGAGATTCTGAACAAAACAACTAATATGAAAACTTGTTGCAGAGTCGTTAACATAAAGTCTGTCTTTCTGAAGGTAGGAATGTGTATCTTAACAATTGCTAGACTCATAATCATGCTGGGAAACAGAATAATTTAAGGGCATTCATAAACATTTTTCATTGTATCAACATCAGGATAATTTGACGACAGTTAATTCTTAAAGTTGGTTTCCCAAAGTACTTTCTTGCTTGACCTGCAACAAATTTGTCTGCACAGGGTCATGTATTGGTTGTTGCATGGAAGGAAAACTTTTTTTGTTGTTTTTAAACTTCTCCTAGAAAACAAAATGGTTGTTTGTTTTTTTTCTTTGTCAGTGATTTTGCTGTTCCAGATTGGTGTTTTGTTTTCCTTTGGGGGGTTTGTGCCTAATAAGTGAATTTGTTACTGAAGTGCAGTTGCTAAGTAGGAATAATACGTGAGAGATCTCAGATTCATCTTCAAGTAACCTGTGTGACAGGAAAAGTACAAAATCTGTCAGGCAAAATATCTCAGAATACTATCGTGAACTTCATCCTTACTAGTTCAAGGTAAATGTACAGTTCTAATTAGAACTGAGCAGAGGGGAGGTTGGTTTGTTTGTTTGTTTCGTTTGTTTACATATGCATATATGAAGGTCATCCATGAAGCTTTAGAGGTACAGCTTTGTGGAATTTTACATCTCCACATGAGTTAGCTGTTTGAATTCTCTGTACAGGCAGTAGAGAAAAACTCAGGCAGCATAGAAATTATCCATTTTACTTATCTAATTTAGTATTTAATAATTCCTATTCTGAAGGTGCCCTTTTCCTTTATTGTATATAGAGTGAGTCTAGACAGCTTGCTCAAATGTAGACATTTACATTCTGTCAGATAAACTACACATTTTCATTTAAACTTGAAAAGTCTAAAACTGATTGGGCGAGGAAAGAAGCCTTGACAAGGGCAATATACTACAAAAGAAAGAATAACAGTGCCATAAACTTGTATTAAGATTATCTCAGCAGTAATGTGTCTAACTGTGATAAGTATATAAAGGTTGTACATACCAACATTCAGTCAGATGAATGCTATTGAGATATCACATTGGGCCCAATTCAATTTTCCAGTCCAATTCTTCTATAAAAAATATTTTTACAGTTATGGAATTGTATCACTAAAGTAAGAAATTCTGTGACTTACACCTATATAGCTAAGAAAATAATTTAAAGTATGGATATTACATATGCAGAGGGCTGGAACAAAGACCACATCCCTCTTAAAAATACTGTAAAGTCATGTTCTTCTTAGGTTGTTTTTCTATAGATTATGAAAACAAAAATTACACATTTTGTACTGTTTGACTGAGATGCAATGAGAATCCACAATTAGGTCTCACCATGTTTTGAAGAATTGAATGATATGTTTATTTGGTGTTTTCCATTCTATTTCATTCC